>NC_012877.2:17210417-17429189 GCF_000003195.3 Sorghum bicolor
CCCAGGTCTAATCTATTAATTATTACTCTAGTGTTATAAAGACTAGAGCACTTGATGTAAGCGGGAATACAGTAAATAACTTGAATGTAAATAAAAGTAATTAAAGAACTCAAGAATTATGAATTGAAGAACTTGGAGAACGAACCAGTTGCAGCAAAAGTATAATGTTGAGGAAGATCCAACAGATCCGGCTCCTCCTCCGCTCTCCTCTTCTCTCTCCCTATTTTCTAGATTGCAACTAGAACTAACTAGAACTAGAACTAGATGAACTAGAACTAGAACTAGATGAACTAGAGGGATCCTCTCTACTTGGATGAATAATTGAAACCCTAGCTTTGATTCTATAGAAGAGATATGTTCTCCAGGGGCTAGGGGGCCTGCTTATATAGCCCTTCCAAATGAACGTGGACCGTCGTATCAAACCAACCTTAATCGCACGGTTTTCCTTAATCCTTTAGGTCGGTGGAGCATGATCCGCGAGGCGGAGCCTGATTGGCTCCTGTAGCTGGGCGGGCGCCCAAGGGGGGAGGGCGGGCGCCCTGCCCCCGGGCCCGCTCGGCCTCCCGTTCGTTCTCGTGGCTTCTGGAGTCTTCTAGATGGTAGAAAATTGGCGCACACGTTAATATCTCAATGTAAACCCGACGTGTGGGCCTTTCCTCCATATTTCCTGATAACTCCCTGCAGAAATAGACAAACACCAAAACTCGTGGAATTCTGTCAGATAAAACCCTAAGTCTGGGTGTTGGTTGCATCTGGATCCTTTTCCATGATTAGTTGACGGTTAAATGTGAGCATTAAGGACCGTCAACAGTTTGATCCAAGGGTTGTGGTGCTTCCTAAGGGCTATAAATACAACCCTGACCCCCCTTTGGAGAGAATTCATAGAGAAATTCATTCCATCAAGTCATTAGGAGATTTCAGAGAAGCCTAGAGACACCATCTCAATTAGAGCTCCATACAGTGGCGGAGCCAGGAATTATATATAGGGGGGCCAACTAAAAAATCAAACTTGTCAAAACTAAGTATAAGCGATGACTGTCTAGCTTAATTCATGACTTGACATAGGTGCTCGTATTTTCTATATATATTTTAGAATCAAATGTGTTATTCTTCCGGTGGTAAACGACAAACCCTTAATAGAAAGATGTTTGATATGATTTCGTAAACCAGCTTGAGAGACACGCCTCCAATTTTCTAAGGTGCTTCATAGTATTATCTAGTTATGTTTTATATTCTCTCCATCCCAAATTATAAATTATTCTAAAAATTTTGGAGAATCAAAGTAGAAGAATCGCAAAGATTTATGTCATCAAATAGGTATACTATGAAAATATAATTAATAAAGAACCTAGTGGTACTTAGTTGATATCATAAATATTATTATCTTATCATATAAATTTGGTCACATTTAAGATGTTTGTACTCTCTAAATTTCTTAGAATAATTTATAATTTAGAATGGAGGGAGTATGATTTTATTATCTAGAGGATACTAATAAGTTGTTATATTTCTCTCTTAATATAAATAAAGATCATAAATTTACACTAGTAAAATATTTGTTGACACATGTTAGGGGGGCCATGGCCCCTGCCATCCCCCCTTGGCTCCGCCACTGGCTCCATAGTTCTTTTGCATAGCTACATAGGAATAGATCTAGCAGGAGTCAAGCCTAGCTTGGAGTCTGGATCTATCGTTGTTCTTGGTAATTTCTTATTCTTCTTTGTAGTATTCATAATAGTTCTTGCTACTATGAATATGACTTTGATCTATTTGATTATATCGGAATTGACTTTATTCTATTTGCTTATGTTCTCAATTATATTATTATTAGTTTATTTTGATTATATGCTTAGCGTAGTAAGTTTAGAATTATGTTTATGCATTGGATCGTATAGTGCTTACTCAATAGGCCAATGGGTGAGTGGTATATATTGTGTGGGCAAGGTGCCTAGACCATATTTATCTACGATTATCCCTTATAGTCTGGATCATGAGGTAGATCACGGAAGTAACAGTCCTGTTGAGTCCTTTGTAGTCCTTCTCTTGAGTATAAGGATTGTAGAGCACCACTATTACATGGATGTGATTGCTATATTCATGATCTTTCTTGGTAATATCACTATGGATAGATATAACATTTTCTTATGATGATGCTAAGTGTAATTGCACTAATCATTGTATGCTTTGATATTATAGTTAGAATACTTAGGATTTATTTTTTTAGATCATCCTAATCCATGCTAGTTCTTGTTCTTCATGTTGTTTGATTGATTGTCCCACTGGGCGTGCCAAAAGATGTGTTGATGCAAAAATTGGTCTCTTGTACCAACAATCTCGGGGGCTCTCAGAGGGCGTGCAGGAGCCGAAGTCCTAGACCTCCTGAGCCACAAATGCACGAGCTTGATGATTTGATTTCAGGGCGTGTCAGTCAATTTGACCTGAAATTGACAAGGTAGAAGTACAAAAAGTCAAATTATGGAACTTGTCGGTTGTTATCGGACAATTCCGAGATGTATGGCCTCGAGAAACTGTTGAAATAAAGAAAATTAACTAGAAAGTCAACTCCTAATAATGATGCAAAAAGATAATCATTATCGAATATATTGAACAATTGCATCTCATATGTATAAATAACCAGATCGGCTATTTAGCCGATACGCTGCGTGTGAGGGTAAGAGATAGCTTACGTGCATTATTCTTTTATCCATTAAATAAATAATAACTTATTAAAATTGGTCTGAAGGCCTAGGGTCTTAATAAATTACTTTCATAATCATATTAAATTCATATTCACCTGGCCTAAAGGCTAGCGGGCCTCAATAAACTTAACACGAATTATTAGCTTAATACCATAATCGGGTTCACACATGTGCACTATTCGTTTAAGCTTAACTGGATCAGCTATTTAGCTGATATAGGATTCATGAAGCACGAATAAGATCTATCTACTCCATCATAAATAATTTTAGTTTTAATTACCAAATTAATCATGATAAAGTAAATATCTCAAACGCACAACATGTAACAATCAAGATCAACATATTAGTTATCTTAAGTTTGCTTAATAATCATTGTTTACTAGGGTTTATGGCAAGCATTTAGATTTTAATCTCAAACTAATCCATCAAATCTTGATTGGGTAGAATATTGTTTCAATAAATAAAATATTAATCTTTGAACAATATTGATAACTTATTAAATCTATTAAATTGCCAATTTAATAGAGCCAATAACTAACTTAAACCGATCTTTGTAAGAGATTGGAACAATGATGCTTTACAAATAAGATCCAAGTCGACAAGTAGTTCAAATTAAGCTTAACACGCGTTCGAATTATGCACCGTGATAAACAAAACATAAACCGTGACAATACTTACAAGCAAACCGAAGGTCAAAATCAACCGATACAGCTTGATTTGTCGAAGGTCTTATCGAGATCTACTATTACTCCTACTCCTAAGGTTGGTGGCCAGAGCCAAAAAGGGTTTGTATTATGATTGTGTATATTCTTACAAGGATCAGGTTTCTAATATTTATAGCCCGAAAACCTAGTCTCATGTCCTAACATGACTATTCAAAAAAGGTAATCCGGACTCTAAGTTCTCCTTCGTGATGAAACCCGACACGTCTTCCATGTCTTGCCTTAATTTGACATCCCTCTAATCGACTATTTCCATGCTTCTATTTAGTCGATCCACTTATCCGGCTATCCCTTCTTTCACGAAGCAGGCCCATAAGCAATTTCCTGACTCGCCAAAATTTGGGATTAACAATATTTAATACCAGCATCTCTACATCATGTTGGGGATGATAACTTAGCTTAAGTGGTGTTAGAGGTGTCAACAAGCTTTTTTAGTGCCATTGGCGGGGAGGGTTGAGAGCATTAAAGGATAATGAGCATCACTACATCCACTCATGGATTGAGCACCATTCACCCTTCTCACTCATGCAGAGTTACCCTTGTCTTTGTCTATGTTATATATCATATGCAGGGTAATGTATGAGTAGGTTTGATCTCCCAAATAATTTTGATGATAATCCAGAAACATTGATGAGGAAAACGAAGGCCAAGTTGAGAAGGAACCAATCAACATCATCATCATCTCAGCTTACCAATCCTCCTGAGTCAAAAGATCAACCTGTTATTCAAAGTTTGACACCAAAGCTTGACGTCATGGCCGACAAGTCACTTTGTGAGTTCTCAGCTCCCACTATAGCCAACATCTGTACTAGACTAGCTGCAGACATTAATGGGTCATTTGAGCTCAAGCCTACGCTGATCAACATTGTGCAAGCAAGCCAGTTCTATGGGAAGGGCCATGAAGATGCTAGTTGAAAGTGTATCTAGCCCTTTGTGGGTTTTGGTGAATTGAATGACAACATGATTAAATTTCTAATAAGTTTACTAAGTGTTGAATAGGATATCGAGTCTATTGCATATACTTGTCGATTGTGTATTAACAAGTATATTTAAGGCTCAACAAGCAGGCAAACTTGATGATATGTGTAACAGAACCGACCAAATTATAAGAGATTAAGCCTAACAGTGACCATTTGCATAGTCAAACCATCACGCTTAAGCCCATATAATCCCGGTAGTCCGTGAAATCTCGAAGGATTTCAAACCACATATCGCACAACAGCCAAGATCGTAATAAGTTTAGCGGTCGCCATTCACAAATACATCCAGATTACAACATTCATATAATACATCGGAGTTCTTAAAGTTATTACAAACCAAGTTCTTCAAGTAGCGGAAGCTTCATAGTTCGAAAATACAACACACACGCTTAGTCTGATACAGTGCCATAGTTCGGTCATTCTCACAAAAGCAAAAGAAGAGACGGAGTGACCATCGCCCTTGGTCTAGTCATCACCCATGGCTGGGTACAGACAGAGGATGCAATAACCATAATACATTTGACCATCTGCAAAACAACATGGGAGTAGAACCCTGAGTACGAGAAGGTACTCAGCTAGACTTACCCGTCAGAAACTTAAAATAAAGACTCATCAAGGATCATGAAGGCTATATAGTGGGGTAGCTGACAACCATTTTGCAAAGCCGCAGGATTTTACTATCATAACCTACATAAGTCTTTCTTCTTTTAATTTGCTCAAGTTGAAAGTATCATTACCTATCATCTAGGTTTGCACCTGCACTATTACAAGCAAGTATAAGGCTATGATAGTACCTCATCATAGCATTTCTTAAAACCATTCATCAACATAACCTAAGTGTTCCATAGTCCTTACTACGAGGACGAAGCTCATGTCAAGTGCTCACTATCCAGGAGCGATGGCGATTCGAATCGATTTCTAACCAGCTGGCGAGGTATTCCCCACACAAACCACACTCACTGATCAAGTGAGCTACAGATCACCGTATTACACTATCCAGGACCAATTCGCGGGTTCGGCAGGCACCGCCAGTACCCGAGGACCGTTCCGGCGACCGAGGTATCCAAGGTATACCAAGGTTGCGCGCCGCGCCCTCGTCGTTCTCCTCAACCATCACCAATACAGCGCATGGCGGCTCGATTCCCGGCCCGGATAGTGTTCAGGCTTCGTGATCGGAACGACTTATCCTTCCAGCTAAGTGTGGGGCATGCGTTCAACATGACAAGAGGGCCGTCAACGATCGGTCCTTAATCGACGCAGGCAGGGGCACTATGGTCAACCCACCATAAGACCCTGTCCGGTCTCCAGTTACATTCCACAGTTGGTTATTCTTTTCCCCAAGCAACCAATGCTTAACAAGCAAGTATCCACTTATTTCTCGCAGGTGACAGGAAATCACCCGACTTCTACCGGACTAAGCAAGCTAAGCATAGACTCCGTGCCTATCTACATAGGACAAGGTAGGTGAACGAGTAGGGATAACAAGGAGTACATATGCATCAACGGTATCAATCAAATCCTATCACTTAGATGCAATATAGTAGAGCAATTATAGCGCATCATATAAGTTAGCGAGAATAGGGAGACTTAGAATGCTCCGGGGCTTGCCTTTCTCAAACGTGCTGGGTCGGTGATCCGGACACTCCTGCAGCTCCTCTCCGGGTTCCTGTGCTTCCGGAGGTTCCTGCTCCTGAATCTCCTCGGGTTCCTCAGGTCCCACTTCGTTCTCCTACGAGCCTGTATGATGCATGTGTGCTTATGAGTGGAGTGCGAGATGCCCGAGTGGATGCTTGTATGAGAAAGTACCAAAGGAGTCATGACATGATGCATATGTAATGTACTCGGTCATGCTCATTACAAGGTAGTCAACATCATCCAAGAACAAACAATTGAATCAAACATCTATTGCATTCTCTTCTACAATTATTTTTCAAATGCAACCAGCAACCCACATGATGCTTCAAAGATACACCAAACCCAACTTATTCTATTCAACCTATATACACAACAATTCATAATTTTCTTTATTCATTTCTAGGCCCATTAAAAATCACATGCAATTCTGTTCATCAATAAATTCCACAAAAATTACAGGAGACTACCAGCTAAGCATAAAGTCTACTGTAAATTTTTTCATAATTTTTGGATACTTATTTTGAGCCACAAAAATCACAAGATTAATTCATAGGGTAAGTATAATCACTCTACTGTGATATAAGTGTCAAACAACAGATTTCATATTTTTACAATTTGTCTAATATCATCAGAAACACCCACAAAATTTTCCAGATTTATTGCATGATCCAATTAATTATTAAAAATCATAAATCACTGCCATGCAAGCATTTAAATTACCATAAATTCATTTATACACCAAATAATATGTAGCAATATTTTCCCAGTGAGTAAACAACATGCAGAGCCAACAAATCAAGTTTCAAATTTTTCTGAACCATATTTTATTTACTATGCATTTTCCAAGTTTAGCAAAAACATGGATTAAATATATTCATTCAGAAAAGTTACTCAAACATGACATGCAATTACATCAAACTGTAGATCTAGAAATATAGAGCTCACCAAAATTTATTTCATCCAATTTGGAGCTGTAGAACACAAGATATAAATTTTACAAGTTTTGAATCAATTTCTGGAAATCATTTATTCAAGAAAACCGACGAAAAAGGCTACGCGCACCCAAATCTACACCCACCGGGGTCCCCCTGTGACTGACAGTGGGTCCCCGACCCCACCGGTCAGCGAGACCGAGAGGGAGCTCACCTCCGACGAGCAGATCTCGCCGGCGGTGAGGTCTCCGGCCACAGGGTAAGCACCAACGTGCTCTCCGCAGCGAGGCGCACCCAACGGTACCCTTGGATTGGCCGGAGGATGACCGGAACACCTCCGACGAGCATGCATGGCGGCACGGCGGCGCTGCTCGCCGTGGCCAGGCCGCTCCGGCGCGATAGAGCGTGCGCAAACGCCTCTCCGAGCTTCCTCACCACCCTACCGACCTAGCGCACCCAAGAACCAGCGAAAAGAGGCAGAGAAACACAAGATCCGTCGCGGCGGAGTACTCCGGCGAGCTCGGGTTAACTCCAGCGAGCGATTCACGGCGCTCGACGGACTCTCACCTCGGTAGAACGCGCGCACAAGCTTACCCTAACGATGACGAAGGCGCTGGTGCTCTCGGCGGTGAGCTTGAGGCTCTGGTGCGGTCGGCGGTGAGCGGCGGGGCTTTCTCCGGCAATGGCGCGCGGAGGAGCTGCTGCTGCGCGGTGCGAGTGGAGGGAGGAAGGAGAAGGAGGGCGCGGGGGACAGAACGGAGGAAATGGCCTGGGAGTCCGAGCCGGCGTCCCGACCAAGGGGGTTGGAGGCCGGCCGCGGCGCGTCCAACGCCGGCGTACGGCCGCCACGTGGCCGGTGCCGGGTGGAGCGAGGCGCGTCCGCGCGCGGGAGAGAGGGGGAGAGGGGGAGCAGGCCGGGCCGCTCGCTGGGCCGAAAGGGAAGCGGGGTTGGCCCAGCAGCGCCTGCCCCTTTCTTTTTTTTGAATTTCTTTTCTCCAAATTCTTTCTAAATTCATTTGGACCAATTTAAAATCATTTTCACCTCTTGCTCCCAAAAACAAAGTTGTTCCAAAACAAAAACTCTACAACTTTGCTTTAATAAGCAAGACCAAATTCCAAATATAATTTGAATTACAAATTAAAACTTAGTTCTAGGTTTTTAAATAAATTCAATTTGGAAATCTTGTATAAATTCCATTTCTCAAATTCCATAGCTCCAAAATTTACACAAAAATATCCTAAATTCTTCTTACTCATAGATCAACCTAGTTTGAATATTTCACATTTTTAGAAGCAAGCATCATATTTTTAGCATAATTAAAACACATGAAATAAAGCACATAAAATCATGTTTTGGGATGAATGACATGCCCATGATGCTATGCTTGATGAGAATGCTTATGCATTGCTTTGATAAGGCTAAGTGCAAGCTTAACACCTAGGGTGTTACAGCCCTTCCCCCCTTAGGGAAATCTCGTCCTGATATTTTGGGTTACTAACCATTTCTTATGAAATTTTGGATAAACTGTTTTTAAGTAATCCTCTGTTTCCCAGGTGGCATCCCTATCGTCATGATGACTCCACACCACCTTGTATGTTCGAACAACTCTGTTTCGGGCTACTCGTTCCTTGGTATCTACAATTCCCACTGGCTGCTCTTTATATTCCAAGTCTGCTTTTATCTTGATCCATCGAGGTTCAATTCTTTGCTTAGGTACCTTCAAACATTTCCGCAGTTGCGACACATGGAAGACCGGAAAGATCGAGCTCAACTCTTCAGGTAACTGAATCTTGTAGGCCACTGGGCCTTTCCTCTCTAGTATTTGATACGGTCCCACATATCTGGGTGCAAGCTTGCTTCGAACTCAGAAACGCTGAACCTTCTTCATTGGCGTAACCTTGAGGTACACATAGTCACCTACTTTGAATTCAAGTGGCCTTCTTCTCTTATCAGCATAACTCTTTTGTCGGGATTGCGCTGCGAGCATATGCTGCTGTATGATTTGTACCTTCTTCTCTGCCTCATTCACGAAGTCGATACCATTGTATCTTCTCTCACCAGGTTCAACCCAGTTCAACGGAGTTCTACATCTCCGACCATACAAAGCTTCGAACGGGGCCATCTTGATGCTCTCTTGATAACTGTTATTGTAGGAGAATTCAGCCGGAGGTAACCATGATTCCCATGATCCTTTGGATGATAGCACATAAAATCATTTTCACCTCTTGCTCCCAAAAACAAAGTTGTTCCAAAACAAAAACTCTACAACTTTGCTTTAATAAGCAAGACCAAATTCCAAATAGAATTTGAATTACAAATTAAAACTTAGTTCTAGGTTTTTAAATAAATTCAATTTGGAAATCTTGTATAAATTCCATTTCTCAAATTCCATAGCTCCAAAATTTACACAAAAATACCCTAAATTCTTCTTACTCATAGATCAACCTAGTTTGAATATTTCACATTTTTAGAAGCAAGCATCATATTTTTAGCATAATTAAAACACATGAAATAAAGCACATAAAATCATGTTTTGGGATGAATGACATGCCCATGATGCTATGCTTGATGAGAATGCTTATGCATTGCTTTGATAAGGCTAAGTGCAAGCTTAACACCTAGGGTGTTATAGCCCTTCCCCCTTAGGGAAATCTCATCCCGAGATTTTGGGTTACTAACCATTTCTTTTGAAATTTTGGATAAACTGTTTTTAAGTAATCCTCTGTTTCCCAGGTGGCATCCCTATCGTCATGATGACTCCACACCACCTTGTATGTTCGAACAACTCTGTTTTGGGTTACTCGTTTCTTGGTATCCACAATTCCCACTGGCTGCTCTTTATATTCCAAGTCTGCTTTTATCTTGATCCCTCGAGGTTCAATTCTTTGCTCAGGTACCTTCAAACATTTCTGCAGTTGCGACACATGGAAGACCGGAAAGATCGAGCTCAACTCTTCAGGTAACTGAATCTTGTAGGCCACTGGGCCTTTCCTCTCTAGTATTTGATACAGTCCCACATATCTGGGTGCAAGCTTGCTTCGAACTCGGAAACGCTGAACCTTCTTCATTGGCGTAACCTTGAGGTACACATAGTCACCTACTTTGAATTCAAGTGGCCTTCTTCTCTTATCAGCATAACTCTTTTGTCGGGATTGTGCTGCGCGCATATGCTGCTTTATGATTTGTACCTTCTTCTCTGCCTCATTCACGAAGTCGATACCATAGTATCTTCTCTCACCAGGTTCAACCCAGTTCAACGGAGTTCTACATCTCCGACCATACAAAGCTTCGAACGGGGCCATCTTGATGCTCTCTTGATAACTGTTATTGTAGGAGAATTCAGCCAGAGGTAACCATGATTCCCATGATCCTTTGGATGATAGCACACAGGCTCTCAACATATCTTCTAATACTTGGTTTAGCCTCTCCGTTTGACCTGAAGTCTGGGGATGGTACGCCGTGCTTCTTATCAGACTGGTTCCCAAATTCTTATGCATTCGCTCCCAGAAGTGAGCGGTGAACTGTGGTCCTCTATCTGATATGATGGTCTTGGGAATACCATGCAACTTAACAATCTCAGCCATATATATATCGGCATACTCGGGAGGTCTGTATGTGTTCTTGACTGGAATGATTGAGCCGACTTGGTTAATCGATCTATGATCACCCAAATCGAGTCATTCCCCTTCCTCGTGGTCGGTAATCCTGTGATAAAGTCCATACTGACCTCTTCCCATTTCCATTCTGGAACTGATAACGGTTGCAACAGACCTGCAGGTTTCATATGGATGGCCTTAACTCTGCAACACGTGTCGCAACGGGCTACATAAGCGGCTATTTCTTTCTTCATCTTGGTCCACCAAAAGTGGGGTCTTAGATCTTGATACATTTTGCTACTGCCAGGATGAATAGAAAGTTTTGAGAGATGGGCTTCATCCATGATACGATTCTTCAATTCCCGATCCTTCGGGACTACTAACCGATGTTGAAACCACAGTACCCCTTTATCATTAACTCGAAATTGTGTCTTTGGGTCATCTTTGATCTTCTCCTTGATGTGGAAAATACCCTTGTCTGTTTTCTGTCCTTCAATGACTTGACTCTCGAGTGAACAACTGAGTTGTATGTGACATAAGACCTCAGGATGCATGAGATTGAACCCATCTTCAAACAACGGTTGAACCACTTGATAGTGCGGTTTACGACTCAACGCATCTGCTACTACATTAGCCTTGCCCGGATGATAGTGAACTTCCAAATCATAGTCCTTGATTAGCTCTAACCACCGTCGTTGCCTCATATTTAGCTCGGACTGAGTGAAGATGTACTTCAAACTCTTATGATCGGTATAAATGTGACACTTATTTCCCAGCAGATAATGTCTCCAAATCTTCAAAGCGTGCACTACTGCTGCTAACTCGAGGTCGTGCGTTGGGTAGTTGACTTCGTGCTTTCTCAACTGTCGGGAAGCATAAGCTATCACCCTGCCATCTTGCATCAACACACACCCTAGGCCACTCTTCGATGCGTCACAAAACACATCAAAAGGCTTCTCTATATTGGGCTGTGCCAGAACGGGAGCAGTGGTTAGCAACTTTCGCAAGGTGCGGAAGGCTAACTCACGCCCTTCCGTCCAGACAAACTTATGATCTTTTTGTAGCAAACTTGTCATTGGCTTGGCAATCTTGGAGAAGTCAGGTATGAATCGGCGATAATACCCGACCAGACCAAGAAAACTTCTAACTTCCGAGACAGAAGTTGGTGCCTTCCAGTCCATAACCTCTTGCACTTTTGACGGATCCACAGCAATCCCTTCTTCAGACAGAATGTGCCCTAGGAAAGGAACTTTCTTTAACCAGAACTCACACTTGCTGAACTTGGCATATATCTGATGCTCTCGTAATCGTGTTAGCACGATTCTCAGATGCTCGGCGTGATCTTGCTCATTTTCTGAATAAACCAGGATATCATCGATAAACACCACAACAAACTTATCCAATTCTGGCATAAAGACTGAATTCATCAGATACATAAAGTATGCAGGAGCATTTGTCAACCCAAAGGACATGACAAGATACTCATACAACCCATATCTGGTGGAAAAAGCAGTCTTCAGGATATCTTGCGGACGAATCTTGATTTGGTGATACCCAGACCTCAAATCTATCTTAGAAAACACTCTTGCCTTGGACAACTGATCAAACAGGATATCAATCCTTGGTAAAGGATACTTATTCTTGATTGTCACTGCATTGAGTGGACGATAGTCCACGCACATGCGCAACGATTGATCCTTCTTTTTCACAAACAACGCTGGACAACCCCATTCCGATGAGCTTGGCCGGATGAACCCTTTATCTAGTAACTCTTTTAGTTGATTCTTCAACTTAGCGAGTTCGTTTGGTGGCATCCGGTACGGCCTTCTAGATATTGGTGCTGTACCTGGTATCAACTCGATTGCAAACTCTACTTCCCTATCTGGAGGAAGTCCTGGTAATTCCTCGGGAAAAACATCAGGGAACTCACAGACTACTGGGATCTGTGGTAATGGAACCACGTGCGTAGCACAAGAGATGCTAGCAAAGTCAAGACGACGGGGCAAAGGTACTTGAAAAGAGCTGCTGCCCTGTGGTTCTCTAAGAGATAACATTCTCTTCCCAGTATCTATGACAGCATCCCATTCTCTCATCCAGTTCATGCCCATGATGACATCCAAAACTAACCCAGGCATGACCACTAGATTCACTCGGAATACTCGGCCACTTATATCCAGGGTTGCCCCTCGAACCACTCTATTGGTCAACACATCTGCCCCTGCTGAGCTGATGCGGTAGCCATACCCCAGATCTGTAACTGGTTGACTATGCTTTTGTGCAAATGCTTGGCTCATGAATGAATGCGATGATCCAGAATCAAACAAAACAACTGCAAGATGTTGGTTGACAGAGAACATACCAGCCGTTACCGTTCTCCTTCCGGGATCTCCTCGATCGAGGTATGGTGCACACGAGCTGGATAGGTTGGCTGCTGCCTCTTAGGGTAGGGACATTCCTTAGCGAAGTGTCCCATCTTGTGGCAGTTATAGCACGGACCCTTGGGCACATTGTTGATGGCAGGTGCTGCGGCTTGAATTGCCTTCGGCTTGGCAGGGGCTATCGCCACCTTGTACGGCTTCTGCTGTGTTGGATGCCCGGTGTTCCTTCTCTGCGGCGGTCGGAACCTAGCACCTGGGGCAGGAGGACGATACTGCTGTCGCCCTGCCACTGGTGCCCTGGACTGAGATGATCCGGCTTCAAAAGCCCTCTTACGTGTCTTGGATGCACTGTAGTAGTTGTTGTTGTTCTCCTGGGTGAGACAGTCACTGATGTAAGCATTGAAGGTAGCTCTGGCTCCTGTACCCATGGTCTTCAGCATCTTTGGATTCAAGCCCCTCTGGAAACTAGCAATCTTCTTAGCCTCCGTGTTTACAAACTCAGGGGCATAGCGAGCGAGATTGTTGAAAGCGTGTAGATACTCCTTCACAGATTTCGTCCCCTGGGACAGCCTCATGAACTCCTCGATCTTCATTTCAACTAAACCCGGAGGAATGTAATTTCCCCGGAAAGCTGTGGTGAAACGGTTCCAGGTAATTGGGGTCCCCTCTGGGTAGGTGGTACGGTGATGGGACCACCAAATCCCAGCGGGTCCTTGCAACTGATGTGCCGCATACTCAGCCTTAAGTTCTTCTGTCATACGGAGAAGACGAAACTTCTGCTCCATGGTGTTGATCCACTCGTCTGCTTCGAGCGGTTCCAAAGCCTCTTTGAAAGTTGGTGGCTTCGTATCCATGAAGTCCTTGAACGAACTGTACTGGTTGACTTCTCGGCCGCCCTGGTTATCCCCACGACGGGTGTTGTCAGCTATGTTGCGCAGAGCCTCTTCCATGTTGCGTTGCATCTGTTCCATGTTGCGTTGGCTCCCCAGAAACTACGCGAAAAACACGTCCGCAATGTACGGAGGAGGCGGTGGTGGTGGCGGTGTTGGTGCTCTGTCCTCATTTCGTTGAGCCCCACCTCCGGATGTACCTGCTCCAAGGCCCGGGTTGTTGTTACCCCCACCACGTGTTTGTACCATCTGCATACGTCAATGATAAGCAATCGTTAGGAGTTGCCATCAATGGTAGAAATGTGTATAATCATGCCGCTCTGAATTTACTGAGAGAATAAATTCGCACAATAAACAGAGGCACAACAATTCATCATCTACGCACAGCATCACTAACAGATTGCTTAACGTTCACGCAACAAGGTTCGCGTACATCCAACTTGCCAGCATACATACACTGGACTTTCAACATTAACTCATAAAGTTTTACATAGCCCAGATCCAAAAGTACACGACATGCCATGCAACATACAACAACACAAGAAGAAGGACTAGCTCTAGAGCCCTAGCATCTACTCGCTATGGTCACTGTCCATGCCGGAGCCATCCTCATCCTCATCTCCACTAGCAGCTGCTCCTATCTCGGGATCCGCGTCCATCTCGTCCTCAGAGTCTAGCTCAGCTGCTCCAGGCAGGTGGTGAGGGTGGAGCTGGTTATGCAGGTGGTGGATCTCCTCATGCAAGTTCTCATTGTACTCCTCAGCATTAGCTAGGTGCTGCTCTAGCTCTAGCTGTCGGGCCCTCAAAGTGTCCTCCTCGTGCCAGGCTTCATTACTCTGTCCAAGCACATGGACTAGCATGCGCTCGCAGTTCCTGTGAGCAGTGGTCACCCTATCCCTCTGCTCTCGCACTGCAAGCAGGTCCTGACTCAGCTCGCTGTTCTTCTGGACTGCCTGGTCTCTCTCTCTGGTCACACGGGCCAACTATGCCTGCAGCCTCTCAACCTCATAGTCGAACTCATGCTGCAACTGACGCTTCTCATCCTGGACGGTGAGAAGAGACCCGGACAAGCGGCCCAAACAACGCTCCAGGCCTCCATAGGTCTTCATCAACGCGTACATGGCACTCATAGCTGCACCGTCACTGTGCTGGTCCTCATCCGCACTCCTCTCTAGAGCATTCACCTCGGACTGATCCCACACCGAAGTGTAGGGGTCACCCCGGGGAAACACCCCAGCGAAGGCGTGGGCCAGCTCCTGTGGAAACCTCTCCATGAGGTCCCTCAGAACTGCGAAAGCTGCCCTGCTGGCACCGTGGAAAGGCGTGACACCTCGGGACTCGTACACCCAACCACCCCAAGCAGGGTCTCCTCCACTGGTAGGGACAACTGCCTCGATCCCCACCAGGGTCTCGTCACCAAGCGGCTCCTTATCCCAATAGTAGCGAGGCTCCCTTCCTTCGGGATACCCCATCGAACTGAGCACCCTCCAAAGCAAAGTGGGCATCCCAACTCCTCCAGGAACTTGCTCTTATGTCGCGAGCTCCTAGCTGCCAACGGATGGCGAGGGGCCCGCCCACCAGTGGACTTGCGAGCGGTGAGCCTAGTGCGTGCCATCTGCTGCAAATGAAATACCGTGGGTAAGAGCGAGGATTACCTTTAATTATTTTATTTAGAATTAGGACAGATTAAATTAAGGGGGAAAGTAAGCAATGATATGACATGAACATGATGCATGCACGAACTTACGATCTCACAAACTTAGAAACAAAGGTTAACACTAAGCGGTATATGCGGTGGCACACAACGTTCTCCCATAACGTAACTAGCGTTCTAAGCGAGAACGTGGTTAGGGTACCTGCAGAAAACTCATTTCAGCCCACCCACAGTATGCTAATGCAAAACAAAATTTAAAACTATGCACTTCACATACACTGACACCCGTCCATGCATGTGATGTGTTGCTACCCATATCATCGCCCTAATGACGGCATCGCCTCTCAGGACGGAATTCCCAACATGCGGTACTGTTTCCAAGACACACCAAAAACATGTGTGCATGACACAGTGCCTAACAACACTCCCCTAGACCGGCAGTGTATCCGATCATGCTCTCACAGCTCCCACTTACCGTGACGTAGAGGAAAAATGGATCCATACATTACCACTCAAGTGAATGGCACTCATACTATTGCAAACGCCGTATGAGCGACGAAATAAAAATATGATGCATTAACCCCCAAGTCAGTACTTAACTAGCCACCTTAGAGTCCTTGACTGGGCATAAAGGATATGACCATGGCACACTAGATAGTTTTCCAAAACTTAGTTTAACACCTTGATCATTATTAATTAATAAAATCCTTTATTAGACCGGTTTAGATTTTGTTTAGAACGTACTTATGAACAGTAACTCGCTAAACCTTGCTCCGATGCCAGCTGTAACAGAACCGACCAAATTATAAGAGATTAAGCCTAACAGTGACCATTTGCATAGTCAAACCATCACGCTTAAGCCCATATAATCCCGGTAGTCCGTGAAATCTCGAAGGATTTCAAACCACATATCGCACAACAGCCAAGATCGTAATAAGTTTAGCAGTCGCCATTCACAAATACATCCAGATTACAACATTCATATAATACATCGGAGTTCTTAAAGTTATTACAAACCAAGTTCTTCAAGTAGCGGAAGCTTCAAAGTTCAAAAATACAACACACACGCTTAGTCTGATACAGTGCCATAGTTCGGTCATTCCCACAAAAGCAAAAGAAGAGACGCAGTGACCATCGCCCTTGGTCTAGTCATCACCCATGGCTGGGTACAGACAGAGGATGCAATAACCATAATACAATTGACCATCTGCAAAACAACATGGGAGTAGAACCCTTAGTATGAGAAGGTACTCAGCTAGACTTACCCGTCATAAACTTAAAATAAAAACTCATCAAGGATCATGAAGGCTATATAGTGGGGTAGCTGACCATTTTGCAAAGCCGCAGGATTTTACTATCATAACCTACATAAGTCTTTCTTCTTTTAATTTGCTCAAGTTGAAAGTATCATTACCTATCATCTAGGTTTGCACCTGCACTATTACAAGCAAGTATAAGGCTATGATAGTACCTCATCATAGCATTTCTTAAAACCATTCATCAACATAACCCAAGTGTTCCATAGTCCTTACTACGAGGACGAAGCTCATGTCAAGTGCTCACTATCCAGGAGCGATGGCGATTCGAATCGATTTCTAACCAGCTGGCGAGGTATTCCCCACACAAACCACACTCACTGATCAAGTGAGCTACAGATCACCGTATTACACTATCCAGAACCAATTCGCGGGTTCGGCAGGCACCGCCAGTACCCGAGGACCGTTCCGGCGACCGAGGTATCCAAGGTATACCAAGGTTGCGCGCCGCGCCCTCGTCGTTCTCCTCAACCATCACCAATACAGCGCATGGCGGCTCGATTCCCGGCCCGGATAGTGTTCAGGCTTCGCGGTCGGAACGACTTATCCTTCCAGCTAAGTGTGGGGCATGCGTTCAACATGACAAGAGGGCCGTCAACGATCGGTCCTTAATCGACGCAGGCAGGGGCACTATGGTCAACCCACCATAAGACCCTGCCCGGTCTCCAGTTACATTCCACACTTGGTTATTCTTTTCCCCAAGCAACCAATGCTTAATCAAGCAGGTATCCACCTATTTCTCGCAGGTGACAGGAAATCACCCGACTTCTACCGGACTAAGCAAGCTAAGCATAGACTCCGTGTCTATCTACATAGGACAAGGTAGGTGAACGAGTAGGGATAACAAGGAGTACATATGCATCAACGGTATCAATCAAATCCTATCAGTTAGATGCAATATAGTAGAGCAATTATAGCGCATCATATAAGTTAGCGAGAATAGGGAGACTTAGAATGCTCCGGGGCTTGCCTTTCTCAAACGTGCTGGGTCGGTGATCCGGACACTCCTGCAGCTCCTCTCCGGGTTCGTGTGCTTCCGGAGGTTCCTGCTCCTGAATCTCCTCGGGTTCCTCGGGTCCCACTTCGTTCTCCTGCGAGCCTCTATGATGCATGTGTGCTTATGAGTGGAGTGCGAGATGCCCGAGTGGATGCTTGTATGAGAAAGTACCAAAGGAGTCATGACATGATGCATATGTAATGTACTCGGTCATGCTCATTACAAGGTAGTCAACATCATCCAAGAACAAACAATTGAATCAAACATCTATTGCATTCTCTTCTACAATTATTTTTCAAATGCAACCAGCTACCCACATGATGCTTCAAAGATACACCAAACCCAACTTATTCTATTCAACCTATATACACAACAATTCATAATTTTCTTTATTCATTTCTAGGCCCATTAAAAATCACATGCAATTCTGTTCATCAATAAATTCCACAAAAATTACAGGAGACTACCAGCTAAGCATAAAGTCTACTGTAAATTTTTTCATAATTTTTGGATACTTATTTTGAGCCACAAAAATCACAAGATTAATTCATAGGGTAAGTATAATCACTCTACTGTGATATAAGTGTCAAACAACAGATTTCATATTTTTACAATTTGTTTAATATCATAAGAAACACCCACAAAATTTTCTAGATTTATTGCATGATCCAATTAATTATTAAAAATCATAAATCCCTGCCATGCAAGCATTTAAATTACCATAAATTCATTTATACACGAAATAATATGTAGCAATATTTTCCTAGTGAGTAAACATACATGCAGAGCCAACAAATCAAGTTTCACATTTTTCTGAACCATATTTTATTTACTATGCATTTTCCAAGTTTAGCAAAAACATGGATTAAATATATTCATTCAGAAAAGTTACTCAAACATGACATGCAATTACATCAAACTGTAGATCTGGAAATATAGAGCACACCAAAATTTATTTCATCCAATTTGGAGCTGTAAAACTCAAGATATAAATTTTACAAGTTTTGAATCAATTTCTGAAAATCATTTATTAAAGAAAACCGACGAAAAAGGCTACGCGCACCCAGATCTACACCCACCGGGGTCCCCCTGCGACTGACAGTGGGTCCCCGACCCCACCGGTCAGCGAGACCGAGAGGGAGCTCACCTCCGACGAGCAGATCTCGCCGGCGGTGAGGTCTCCGGCCACGAGGTAAGCACCAACGTGCTCCCTGCAGCGAGGCGCACCCAACGGTACCCTTGGATTGGCCGGAGGATGACCGGAACACCTCCGACGAGCATGCATGGCGGCACGGCGGCGCTGCTCGTCGTGGCCAGGCCGCTCCGGCGCGGTAGAGCGTGCGCAAACGCCTCTCCGAGCTTCCTCACCACCCTACCGACCTAGCGCACCCAAGAACCAGCGAAAAGAGGCAGAGAAACACAAGATCCGTCGCGGCGGAGTACTCCGGCGAGCTCGGGGTAACTCCGGCGAGCGATTCACGGCGCTCGACGGACTCTCACCTCGGTAGAACGCGCGCACAAGCTTACCCTAACGATGACGAAGGCGCTGGTGCTCTCGGCGGTGAGCTTGAGGCTCTGGTGCGAGCGGCGGGGCTTTCTCCGGCAATGGCGCGCGGAGGAGCTGCTGCTGCTGCGCGGTGCGAGCGGAGGGAGGAAGGAGAAGGAGGGCGCGGGGGACAGAACGGGGGAAATGGCCTGGGAGCCCGAGCCGGCGTCCCGACCAGGGGGGTTGGAGGCCGGCCGCGGCGCGTCCAATGCCGGCGTACGGCCGCCACGTGGCCGGTGCCGGGTGGAGCGAGGCGCGTCCGCGTGCGGGAGAGAGGGGGAGAGGGGGAGCAGGCCGGGCCGCTCGCTGGGCCGAAAGGGAAGCGGGGTTGGCCCAGCAGCGCCTGCCCCTTTCTTTTTTTTGAATCTCTTTTCTCCAAATTCTTTCTATATTCATTTGGACCAATTTAAAATCATTTTCACCTCTTGCTCCCAAAAACAAAGTTGTTCGAAAACAAAAACTCTACAACTTTGCTTTAATAAGCAAGACCAAATTCTAAATAGAATTTGAATTACAAATTAAAACTTAGTTCTAGGTTTTTAAATAAATTCAATTTGGAAATCTTGTATAAATTCCATTTCTCAAATTCCATAGCTCCAAAATTTACACAAAAATACCCTAAATTCTTCTTACTCATAGATCAACCTAGTTTGAATATTTCACATTTTTAGAAGCAAGCATCATATTTTTAGCATAATTAAAACACATGAAATAAAGCACATAAAATCATGTTTTGGGATGAATGACATGCCCATGATGCTATGCTTGATGAGAATGCTTATGCATTGCTTTGATAAGGCTAAGTGCAAGCTTAACACCTAGGGTGTTACAATATGCCCCATAATGTTGAAATGAAGGCTAAATTGTGTATTGTTGTATTGGAGGATTATAGAAACAATCTAGCTCAATCAAAAGACAACAATGCAAATGAAATCTACGGAATGGCTTCTATGTTGTAAGATATCATAGCATCATGTGAAAGCAAGCATATTTGGCAAATGGCAAAAGAGACATGAGTTGATGTTCTTGGGTTGGTCTCTACAATGGCTTGCTTTTCATGAACAAGAAGAGTTTGATAGTGAACTATCTTTGATCAAGGATTGAAGAATGAATCAAAAATGTATAAGTGAGGAAATAACAAGCAAAGGTCAAATGATAAAGGACATGATTCATATTGGATATAAATTGATCTCCACATTAGTTTGCTTGTATGAATAAAGATTTGGTAAATCACTTTGCAATGGTTGAAGTATGAAGATAAAGATTGAAGTGAGTATTGAGTGTCAAGCCAAAATGAAGAGGATTTAAGGAATCATGAATTAGCTTGACCATATTGATGTTGATCCATATATGTCTCTATGTGAGTCAAACTAAAGCTTGATTGATCTCAATATTTATATCTAGAAGATATTCATGCAAGGATCACAATATTGAAGAAATGGTTATTCATTGGATTCTTAATGTGATGTGACTTGTCTATGGCTTGATAAGGTAAAGATAGCAAGGAAAGGGCTTCAAGGGACTAAACAGAGGTGAAGGGACAAGCGACGGCTTAAGGATCGAGGTACTGCTATGACGAAGAAGAGAGTACTTGCATTGAGTAAAGGAACTAATCAAGCTATGAGGGGTCATATTGTGTTGAGGATCAAATCATTAGTGAAAGTGACTTGAAGCCATGGAGGTGAACTCATATTTATGGAAATGGTTCAAGTCACATGCTCAAGGTGTGTTTGCTCAAAGAAAGGAGACAAAGTTGATTGCAACCCTTTATGGAGTAATTTTGAGAAGAAATGGCATATGAAGACACTGAAGACTCAAGTGGTTAAATTGGTTATATTCTCTTGTTCTTGAGTATAGGTATGCTGTACTATCAAGGGGGATGCAATACGAATAATAGACAAGTCTCAAGTGCTCAAACTAACCGAACCCAAGTGCTAACATGAGAGAAAACACTTAGGACTGCACCTGCACAAGTTGATCTTGGAGCTTGTTCTCTACAGGGTTGGATAGCGCTTGAAACAAACTTTCCAAAAAGTTTAAGATCACTAGAATCAGAGTTTGGAGTAAAAACTTATGGCTTTTTTCTGTAAGGTGACCTATGTTGTTTTGGGAGGGCACCAGTGCCGCACTTAATGGGTGGCAGTGCCGCCCCTGTATAGTCACAATGGCTAGTTTTCAAATCCTAACAGCTAGTTGAAGTAGGATGAGTATATATACCCATCCCACGGCTCCTAGTCGTGCTACTGATGGTCCAGACCTTCTCAACCTTTCCAAAGCCTCTCCCCAACCCTCTCTTTGTGAGAGTGAAGTGCTTAGTGCACAATTAAGTGTTGGGGCTATGTGAGTAAGTGTTAGAGAGCTGATTAGAGCAAGATTAACCTTGAGCACTTATTGGGCTTCATCGATCTTCATTGTGCATTTATTACTCTTGGAGGTGAAGTCTCCTAGATAGCTAGACGTGGCTCGGCAAGCTCCCGTGCTTGTGGTGAGCAGCGAGACAGTTTGTAACCTTCTCTTGTAGCTAGTGAAATCACCCCTAATTCAAGAGGTAACACTCTTGTTTAGAGAACGAGGGAAGGGCAAGCCTTGGTGGCAAGCCGGTCCTTGTGTGGGCACCTCAACAACATGGACTTAGGCTAGCCTTAGTGGTGACACCAAACCACGGGTTAAATATCATGTGCTGATTTACATTCTTGCATTACTTTTGTTGATGAGGTGCTTGCAGGGTTTGTGGCCGATCTACTCGGTGGTACATGTTCCGCTACATATAACTGTTATTCAGTGGCTAACATACTTGCAGGAAGCTACAAAATTTACTTGATCTGAATTCCCTTGTTTGAATTTTGAATTGTACTAAGTTCCTCCCGCAGGGCGTCAGTGCCGCCCTACAAGGCTGGTAGTGCCACCCTCTAATCTGATAGAGTTTCGAGTTGAAACTTTGTAGATTTGTCACTAGATATTTTCTCGAATACGCAGGAGGACTGCGTATCATTGTATTAATAGAAGGAAAAAAACTGAGCCGTACAGAAACTCAAACAAACCACACACGCAGACTCACGCGCGCACACACAAAATAAACTCCTAATAACAGATTAATAAAGAAGAAAAAAACACCTGAGACTAAGAAAAAGACCTGACCACCAAACTCCCTTTATCTATTCTCCTGAGCTGGGTTCCGGGACAGCCCCTTGGCCCCAGACAAGGACCAAAGCATAGCTTCCTCCTGAGCAAGAGTCAAAGTTGTGACCAGATTTGGGGTGGCTCCATTGAAGACGCAGTCATTACGATGCTTCTAGATGGTCCAGGCACCTAAGATGATAAGAGAGTTCAAACCCCTTTTCACATCACCATTGACCATCAAAACCGTCTTGTCCCACCAGACATCAAAGGAGGAATCAGAAGGCTGTGGGGCAAGAGCTGCCAGACCAAAATTGTGCAAGATGACAAGCCAAAACTGTTTTGCAAACACACAGCCAATAAGAAGGTGTTGGATGTTCTCATCCTCTTGATCACAAAGCGGACATTGGTCCGGATGGGGGAGGCCACGACGCACCAATCTATCAGCTGTCCAGCATCGGTTGTGAGCAACCAACCACATGAAGAAGTGGCATTTTGGGAGTGCCCAAGATTTCCAAATTCGCTCAAATGGGGCAAAACTAATGGCACCCTCAAAAAGAATATCATAGGCAGATTTTGCTGTATAATCCCCTGAAGCAGAAAACTTCCAAATGTGTTTATCGGGGATCCCTTCCTGTAAAACAAATCCCTCAAGAATGTCCCACAAAACAAGGTATTCCGCTAAAGCTTGTGTGGAGATTTCCCCCTGAATGTCTTCTATCCACTTATTCTCATTAAGAGCATTCAACACAGTGCGCCTGTTTGCTCTTCGTTTGGATACTAGCACATACAGATTGGGTGCCAGGATCTGGATACTTTTGCCAGACAGCCATTTGTCCTTCCAAAATAAGGTATTAGCTCCATCACCGACTTCAGTAATAGTGGCCAGAGACAGGAGATCCTCAACCTCCTTACTAGCATGGAGAGGCAAGTGTGCCCAAGGTTTACTGGGTTGAGATTTCTTGAGCCATGGCCATCTTACTCTTAGAGCCACTCCCAAGGCTTTCATATCGGATATACCAAGCCCTCCAAGCTCCTTAGATCTACAGACTTTAGGCCAAGCGATAAGACAATGCCCGCCTTTTGCGTCCTTACGTCACCTCCACAAGAAACCTCTTCTAATTTTATCAATGGCCTTAATTGCCTAGGGGGGTAGGTCGACAGCCATGGCTAGATAAATCATCATGGCTGTTAGAACATGTTGCACTTGCACAGCCCTGCCAGCCTTTGTCATCAAATCAGCATTCCACCCGGCAATTGGTCAGCAATTCTATCAATTATTGGCTGCAATTGATCCTTTGTTAGTTTCCAGAGAGATAGCGGAAGACCCAAATATTTGCAAGGAAAGTCCATGATTTCACATGGCAGCAAGCTCCGAATCACATTCAAATCCACATCTGTGCATCGGATGGGCATCACATTGCTCTTCTGAATGTTGGTCCTCAACCCCGAAGCATCTCCAAATAACTGTAGCATGTCAAGTGTCAGCGAAATATCTTCAGCAGCCGGTCTGAGAAAGATGGCCACATCTCGTACATCTTCATCAAGTTTGGATTGTGTTGGACACATAGTTGTAGGAAGGCAGTGCCGCCCTCAAGGGAGGCAGTGCCTCCCTGACTTTTAATTTCTATTTGAGCGGAATTTTTATAGGCCTATTCACCCGCCCCTCTAGGCCTCCTAGGCGACATCAAGGTCCTTTCAATTGGTATCAAAGATAGGCTCTCAATTTTGGGCTTAACCGCCTTGAGAGATGATGTCGACAAGTGAGGGGTATCTCTAGAACTTCTACTTTTAGTTGGCTCAAATCTTGGTCTGCTTGTATGCTTGATATTTTGAGGGCCATGGGTCCTCGAATAGAGCAGATTGTAGATGTGAGCATTTCACCTCCTAGTGATAAATTGGACTATATATCTAGAGAGGAAGTGAAATGCTTAAAATACAATGCTCAAGCTACTAATGTCTTATTTAGTGCTTTGAGTGAAGATGTTCTTGATGATGTCATATTTGGTGATGGTGAACCACTTGATGATGCTCATATCATTTGGACTATGCTCAAAGAAAGATATGGCAGCTCCAAATGTGATGAGAAGTTGCTCTCATTGGAGGAACCACTTGAGAGATGCTCAACTTCACCGACAAATGATGAGCCACAAGTGATTCTCCCAAAAGGCCTAACGGATCATACCACATCCACTTCCTCGTCAACACATAACTTAATGGATGGTAATGAAATGGTTGGTGAGAACAATGCTTTTACATGTGGTACTCCTACTTTCTCTAGTTTTTGTTGTTCTAACATTTTGAAGGAAGGAGAAGCTTGTGATTGGTGGAGACCAAATGATGAATCCACCTCACCTAGAAGCTCAGCTCTCCATGTCACTTCTCTTATGTGTCTCATGGCAAAAGGTGAGAAGGTAAAATCAAAATCCAAACCTTCTTCACCTCCTAGTGACATCTCTAGTAGTGATCTTAGTGATAGCTCTAGTGATGAAGAGATTGATAACATAATTAAAAATTTGGATCCTAAGACCAAACTCTTCATCTCTAAACTAATGGAGAATTTAGAGGGCATCCTAGCTGAATTAGCAACTAGAGATAATGATCTCATTGCACAAGAAAAAATTTATATTGCTAGTAAGGAAGCTCTTGCATTAGAGAGAAATGAGGTGGCCTCCTTGCGCAAGACTTTGGTTAAAGAGCAAGATGACCATGCTCTCACAAAGAAGACAAATGCTGCACTCAACCAAAAGTATTGCAACTTACATGAAAAGCACAAAGAGCTTGAGTTGCAATATAGTCTTCTTTGGGAGAGCACATCAAATCCCTCTAAGGCAAAGGATGCCTCTACTCCCTCCACTAGCCAAGGTTGTGAAAAATGCTTTAATATTTATTTGAATATATTTATGCCACTAACCTTGCTAATATGGAGGTCATGAGAAAGGAGATTGCTAGGCTCAATGAAATCATAGCAGGAGGGTGCATGAATGACACAACTCAAGATGCTAGCAAGAAAGTTGTGAATGGCTTTGAATGTGTGCAGTTTGAGAGAAGAAAGTAGTTTGGTATAGTTTAGCCTGCACAGACCGTGGCAGTGCCGCACCCCAAGGGTGGTAGTGCCATGCCCCACAAAAATGGGAAGGCTACCAATCTGTCTGCTAATCAAACTAAGCTCATAATGAAAAAGCATAGGCAGAACAACAAAGCTCCCAAGGCCATCAAGGTGCAGCATCAACCAAAGAAGACTCTCATCGCTTGCTTCAAGTGCAAGAAAGAGGGTCACCATGTGAAGGACTGCACCTTAAAGAAAGAAGATAAGAGCATGAACAAGATCCAAGAGAAGAAGAAGAAGATGGTTCACGTAAAGTCCTCTGGTATGGGATATAGTGCCCTTATGTGTTCCAACAAGGTTGATGACCAAGTCACACTTCCAAAGAACAAGACAAGAAGAAGCAAGAGGAAGTGTTATGAATGCAATGAGAAGGGACATGAAATTGACTCATGTCTCAACAAAAAAAGTGAAGGTTTGTCATCATCAACAAAGAGGCTCTTTAGCAAGGTAGCAAGCAAAATACAAGAAAAGAAGGCTAACAAGAACAAGAGTTGTCTATGCTACACTTGTAGAGGAAAGGGACACCTAAGCATGGATTGTCCCATAGGTAAAACTCTTAAGCTCAACTCATCAATTGATTCAAATACACTTAGGAGACCTAAAAATGACACTTGTATTAGAAAGGTGATTGGTTCACCAAGTGCTAGCACAAAGGCCATGGGTGCCTAAGTCTTTTGTGATTAACCATGATGGATCCAATATAGTTTGGGTACCAAATTGTGCTTGATGAGTGTTGCAGGTACTTGAAGGTGATATGAAGCTTCGGGGTGCTTGAGCAAGTTGATTGAAAATATTCACTCAAGCTATCAACCAATTCATATTGTATCTACTTATATGGTTGACCCAAAGATAAATTAATGGAATTACTTGAAACTTCATATTCACCTTAGTAACTAGTACCAAACCCTTGCTAGATAGCCATTTGACTTGTGTTGTCTCTAGTAGTTCATAAGTATGTGTGTATTTGAGAATTATTGGGAGTGGCTAGAGTATTTAAAGTTAAATGAACCATTTTCCATATGATGCTTTTAATGGCTCTCTAGTAGAGCAAGATCTTATTCATGTTGAAGGTAATGAGGTAATCAAGAAAATGGCCACTGATGATATGAGACCAAAGAAGTCCAAGTTATAGTGATAAGGATATCCTCAAGCTACTACTGCATCTGATTCCGCTAACACCTCTGATACGGTAGTGCCGCGCCTCACAGCAGCAGTGTCGCCCCTATATAGATAGCAGCAGTTGACTTCAGTAAGACATGGATAAAGCGTAGAACATGGTGATAAGAAAAGTGAAGATGAAGAGACCATCTCATCTATTATATCTCAAGAAAGGTGGTAACAACTATATCTCAAGTGCAACTAATTTCAAAACTGAACTCCTTTGTGCCTTGTGTAGTCACTTAGGATAAATAAAGTACTTGGAGATACTCATTGGTTGCTGGTCATGAAAGAAAAAGTATGATTGGTGTTGAATAGATCATCCACACCAAGCAACATAGATTACTTGAGTTTCCTCTGTGGACCTCAAACTATGAATTTCAAGAAAGCTCAAGTAGAGGCACTTATTATTCATAATTTAAGAACTCTCTACTTGCTCCCAGTGTATGGGCGGGGCCAGGGTTCGGGGGTTTTCTGGGCCTGTGTGAGAAGGTCTTTCTTCTTAGTTCAAAGCCCGGGGGGCGGCTTGCCCCTCGCAGGTCCAGTATTTTTTATGAAATCTAGACATATGGTAGATTGCCAAACTTTTCATTTTTCATCTTATCGGCATCTACATGTTGCAATAGTTGTGAGTATCCCTTAACATATTTCAATTTGAATATTCTATTGCTGCCATGACCTAGACATAGAGTGAAAATCCCAAGTTCTTAAATGAATAAAGTGTTATATGAGAAATTCAAATGCTTAGAGCACTTATCAAAAGGGAATTTACTATATGACTAGAGTTGTGAGACTAATCATTTCTCTTAGTGATTTATGTAGTCTCACTAAATGAGAATGTATTTCTCAAGTAGAATGTGCTATTATATGAAGATCATTGTTCCAAAACCATGTGATGTATTCTCTCTAGCTAATTTGAAATTGATTCATCTATGATTAGCCACTCACCATTATATGGATTAAATCTACCCTTTGAGCTTAATTGACCAACCATGCACATTCACACTTTCATTCCACTCAAAGAGTGCGCATGAGGCATCAAGGGAGATTTAGTCCATATTATGAGATTTCTCTATTTAGTGACCCACTTGCCATCCACATAAAAAGGGTTACTAAGTGAGAACCTAGTGCTTGTATTTCTAATACACTCTTGTGTTTAGCATGCATAGAAAATCAATAAGAGATCAAAATCTAAATTTGAATGAAATCAAGTTTGAGATTAAATTGAATGAGCTATATTGGAGAAATTAACAAGATTACAAGCATTGATAAGGGGACTGAATGGAAATTGCATCTTGTGAGTATTCTCAACCAAATCCACCTCTAGATTGGACAAGAAGCAAAGAAGAGTTGTGAAATATCAAATCTGTCTAGGAATTTAAAAAATCTGAATTGCCTTCCTTCAAGCATGGGTTTGGACATCCAAATACTGATGAATTGACCTAAAACTTTATGAGCATGACATACATATCTAGTACTTGTTGCTGTACAGTTTTCATGAAGATTTGTTAAGAGGAAAATCAGTTTTGTTGAATTCTGTCAGCTTCAGCATTGCAGATTCAGACCATAGCAGTTTTAGTAGAAATTTATTTTAAATGATCAAATGGAGTCCAGATGCACTGAAATTTATACATAAGTTAGTGGACTCATAGATGAAGATCTCTACCAAATTTCATGCATATTGGGCTGGTGGTCTGAGAGATATGAATTTTTCTCTGAGGGTGATAGAATCTGAAAACTGACTGTTTGAAATTGGATTGCATTATAACAACAAGATTCAGTTAGCTCTCAAGTTGCTCATAAAAGATTCACCAAAATGAGAAGAATCAGTTTAGGATAAAGGAGTTTTATTGGAAGAAACAACACACACAAGGGTTCAAATAAGTTGCAATCAGATTACAAGCAGCATCAAGCAATTGCAACTAGTTGGAACTAGAATAGTTCACAGACTTTTAGAAACAGCAGCCTAAAGGAGCTTGAAATCAATTGGAATATAGTGTAAACTTCCCTCTTGACCTTATATTGTTAATATTCTTAAGTGTACTTTGTGTACTCCTCTATGCACAAATTAAGGGGGAGTTTAGACTATATCTTGTTGGACTATTGGTTTCTTTCAAGTACATATTATGCAGTCTTACACATGGGAAAAAGAAGGATGGATGGTTCCAATGGATTCACTAAGTGCTTCAATGCCCCAAGCCTTTAGTGGAACTAAATTTGAATGAATTGGAGAAAAGAATTAAAGAATGGGCTTTCATTGTTATTTGTCCTCTCTAGAGCTCATCAAGTGTTCATGACCCATCCCATTGAACACCTAGGATCTTGTCAACAAAGAGTAGTAACTTCTAGTTCATAATTTGTAAATTTCATGAATTTTACCTTTTTCTCTCTATGTGGGTCGCCTTAGGTAAAGGAGAACTAGGAATATAATTTGTATCTTGGATGATCACAAGAGCTCTAATTCACCACGCATCATCAATTGAGAAATATATGGCCATCCAAATCATTGGAGTCTCACTTATGATGGTCATATCAATGAAAATCTGTGTGGTGATCTATCTACCTTAGTGGTGGTATGTCTTCTTGGCATAATTTCAATTATTGCAAATTTATGATGCCTTGACCAAGGTATAGGATGAACTCCACTTGACTCTTAAATTGATTCAAATGCACTTTACAAGTAATTCGAGTACTTGCTGCATATATTAAGGGGGAGCCCATTCTATATCTTGTGTCTTTGAGACTAACCTCTTCTTCTAGTGAATTTGTGTAGTCTCTCGATAAAAATGAGTTTCTCATGGGTATGCTACATTAACTCAATCCAAATGGGTAAAGTTGTCTCTCATATTTACTTGGATTGCAATTTTACCTCTTAAGTAGCTACTCTCCATAATATAGCTTAAATTCCCTTATTCGGACTTAATGGACCAAAAGTGCATATGTTCTTGCCTTCCAAACATATATGTATGCACTGTCAAAAAAAGGGAGAATTTAGTCTATGTTATAAGGTTTTGCAATTAGTGACTTACCATGCTATGCTTAGAAATGTTTGTGATGCCTAGATTAAGTTGTTTTATGTCTAAATTAAATTAAGAAATATTAAGTGATATTTTTGAAGCACTAGATTTGAGGGATTTGAATTTATCTCAAATTTTCTCAAAATGAATTTATTTAATTCTACAACTAGCTTTAATTTGTAATTCAAAATCCATTTAGATTCTTGGGTTGCACCTTAAAGAAAAGTTGTAGAGAATTTTATTTTGAATAACTTTTGTTTTAAGGGAAACTTCTGAAAATGCTTTTAAAATAATCAAAAAGGCTTTTGAAACCGATTTAGAAAATAAATTCAAAAAAAGAAAAGAGAGGGCACCCAGCTGGGCCAAGCGCCCCACTTCTGGCCCAACGACCGAAGCCAGCGCGGCCTGCTCCCCTCTCCCCTCCCCCGCGCACATGCCTGGCGGCCGGCGTCACCGTGGCCTAACATCGGGAGGCCGCTGCCGTCGCGTGGCGGCCATGCGATAGCACGACAGCGTCCTGGTTGGCCACAAGCCGAACAGCAGTGCTCACCACGCTCCCCTCTGCCATTTGCACCCGCCAGCGCTCGCTCTCACCCTCTCTCTTGCTCGCGCGCCATAGCGGCAGCGCCGCCACTCGCCATTGTTGCCGAAGCTCAAAGCCCTTCTCCTACCTCACTCTGACCCTCTCCTTCAAATCCGAGGCCTCCTCGAGCTCCGCCTCGACTTCCTCCACCTCGTGCGCGAGCTCTACTGCTAAGGTGAGCCCCGACGAGGTCGATAGATCTCGCCAGAGTCCGCACGACCTCGTCGGAGTGCTTGGCTTGCATGGACAACCGCTTTCCCCTGGTCCTTTCTAATTGATCTTGCGCCCATCATCTTCGCCTCAACCCCGCTAACCCTCCTCACTCCTTTCCCCGTGCTCTACTGGCCGGAGCTGGCTGGACCACAGCGAGCAGCATAGTCGTGTCTGCCATGCTCGAAGGCAAGCCTCTAGCAGTGCTCGCCAGGCTTCGTTTTGGGCATAGTTGGGTTTGCCTCGCTGAGAGGAAGCGATTGGTGGCCTCGGCACCGTCGGAGGACTCACCATCGACGAGATCCCCTCGTCGAGATCCTTCCCCGCGATGGGGAAGATGACAGGTGGGACCACGAGCCCAGCCACGCGCTCCTACGTGTAGATCTGGGTGTCCTTAGCATTTTCCAACGCTGGATTTGAAAAAGAATTTCAGAAATGATTTTCAGAAATGTTTTAATCCTTTGGAAATTCCTAACTTGAGTTCTAGAGCTCCAAAAATGATGAAACTAATTTTGTTGTACTCTATAACTGTAGATCCACAGTTTTATGTATTTGTATGTCATGTTTGAATATTTTTTTGTAGATTTATTTAATACATGAAAATGCTGATTTCTTAGAAAATGTGTAGAAAATAGAATATGAGTTAGAAAATTATGGTTCTTATTTTGGTAGGTTTGCATGATCATGTATTCTCTGTGAAAAACGGGAGAATGAATATTTGCCGTATAAAATGATATTGATGAATTAAATGCTTGCATGTCGATGGTTTATGATTTTTAATAAATAGTTTGTACATGCAATTAATCTGAGAATTTTTGTAGGGCTTTATTATGTTACTGAGTATTTAAGAAAAATATGAAATCTGCTATTTTACACTTTTGCATGTGTAGAGTATTTTCCATTAATTATATCTAGGTTATTTGTGAATTTTGTGCGGGCCATGTTACTTGCCCAGATATAGTGAAAAATTTATGGTAGGCTATATGTGTGGTCTGTATTCTACTGTAATTTTTATGGAAATTATTGAGTGAAAGAAATATATATTGTTGTTGTAGGCCTAGTAATAAGGCAAAATAAATAATTGTTTTTTGTAAACTTAAAGTTGAATGAGTAGTTTGGTGTGTCTTTGAAGCATCTCTTTGCTTTCTGGTTTGTCTTAGTAACCTGTAGAAGGGAATGCAATGGATGATTTATACTTAGGGTACGTGTTCTTGGATGATGTTGACTAGTTAGTAGAAGTAGTATTGCGATTTTGTGTGTCACGGCTCTTCTCTACCGGAGAGGAGATATGCACCTACTCGATAAATAGCATGTCATGACTATCTAGCAATCATCTGTATTATCATGCACAGCGAGGATCCTGCACCTTCGCTCACTTAAAGCATACACATCATACATGCTCGTAGGAGAACGAGGCAGTGACTGAACCTGAGGAGCAAGAGGAGACCCAATTGCTGGAGGTTTCCGAAGGGGAAAATCAGGAAGAGGAGCTACAAGAGTGTCTGGATCATCATCCTAATTCCTTTGAGAAAGGCAAGCTCGGGAGCATTCTAAGTCTCCCTAATTTCCGCTAACTTATATAAATATATCATGATTGCTTATATATTGCTACATTAAGTTATAGGAGTTGCTTGATACCATTGATGCATTACTATTCCTTGGATTAACACCTGTTTACTTACCTTCTCCTATGTAGTATAGGCTCAGAGTCGTTGCTTCGCTTACGTAGAAGTCAGGTGATTCCTTGTCACCTGCGAGATATAGATGGATACCAAAAGGTTGGTAGTATGTTTGATATCGCACGAAATAACCAAGTATGGGAAAGTAAGCTGAGACCGGGCAGAGCCTTATTTGGGTGTTGGATCATAATGATTATGTCTGTGTTGATTAAGGACCGATCATTAACGGCCCTCTTGTCATGTTGAATGCATTCCCCACATTTAAGTGGAAGGATAAGTCGTTCTGGGCCAAGAATCGGTCCGTTGTACGCACTGTATTGGTGATGGTTGAGGAGACTGACGAGGGCATGGCACGCAACCTTGGGTTAATCTAGATGATAGATTAATACTACTCAACTTGAGCTAATTAATGAATGAGTTACTTACTTAGTAACTTAAGCTTTTACACAAGGTCGTGTCAGCTACCCCACCATATAGCCTTACATGATCCTTAGAGTCATTTATTTCTGGTTTATGACGTGTAAGTCTAGCTGAGTACATTCTCATATTTAGGGCTCTGCTCCCATATTGTTTTGCAGATGGGCAGATGTATTATAGGTATGCATCAATTGTCTTTACCCAGCTATGGGAGATGATTAGACCAAGGGTGTGGTCACTATGTCTTACCTTTTACTTTTGCGAGAATGATCAGACTCTAGCACTGTAATGAACTAAGTGTGTACGTGGTTTCAAAAACTAAATGCTTCTGCTACTTTTGAACCTGGTTTGTAATAACTATATTTGAACTCTGATGTAACTCTGGAATGTTACGAACGTTTATGTAACTTATGGACGGCGATCGCTGAACTTATTATGATCGTGGTTGTGCATGTGGAAAAGTTTGAAATCCTTCAAGATTTCACGGACTACCAGGATTATATGGGCTTAAGCCTGATGGTGTGACTGTGAAAATGGTTGCTATTAGACTTAATCTCTTATAATTTAGGTGGTTCTATTATAGCTTTCATAATTCCACGATTACTGTCCACCTGTTCTCCCACTTAGCTAGGTCATAAATGTTTCACTAGGTGTGGGTAGGGAGCACACCATCATCAAGTTCATAGTGGCCATGCCCATAGGTCGAATAGGGTCGCTAACGATCATAGAAATATAGAGTTTACTAAGGCATGAGAGAATGGACTTGCTAGGTGTTACGGCTATGGCAAGGTGAACTTGTGGTCGCATCGGACAAGCAAGTCGCTTCCCAATCGGCTCGAAGGCTCGGTCCACGGTCAACAATAACGACACAAAAACGACCAACAGCCGAACAACACAACAACCACAAAGTAGAGTAGCACACATCCATCGCACAAGAGAGAGATATAAAGACCAGCACGAAGGCACAACACAGGCATATAGATACAATTGATTAGGTGGAAAGTATATGAATGAGGAGATATGAAGTAGGAGTTTTGTCCATTTTGCGAATGGCATCGGTGAAGGTTTCAAGGGATCAACCTTGCTACAAGAAGGTGAGGGCTACTGCAACTTGTCCTGACAGCTATAGCTAGCTGTTGGCCACACTGGCCGGCTGTGGCTCACTGCTGGCCGATTCTGGCTAGCAACATCTTGTTGTTGGCTAGTCACAGCTAGCTGCAGCATGGTCGGTCATGGCTACGGCTTGCTAGAGGAGGCTATGGCTGACCAGGGGCTGGCTGCTACCGACTAGGATAGGGCAGCAGGCGGCCGATGGCTAATGATGCTCCAACTTCATGGAATAGGCAGCCACGCCAAGGAGAAAATGAGGCACCGCCTTCCTGCAAGGCACAAAAACATGACATGATGGCTGGTCTTAGACAAGAATGCCCAGTACACCATCAGAGAGAAAAGGTGGGAGCTTTGGCGGCTTACTTGTGAAGTGTTGTTGTCCAGCATCATGGGGAAGGAGTTCGACGACGTGGACAACTCCAGTCATCATGGTTGAGCAGAGGCCAAGTCATCTGCCAATAGTGGCTCTTGACTGCGGTGCTTGCAGATGGGAAGGCAGAGGGGGTCATGGTCATGGTGGTGGAGAGGCATGGCTGACCTTAGTCGTGGCAAGGACAAGGCGGGCAGGGGCTCGCGGTGTTCTTAGCTCAGCGTTGTAGGGCAACGAGGGGGCTCGGTAGCATCACAGGATTGATGTCGTGCTTGTGGTTGTGCCTAGTAAGGACGAGGCATGGTGGCCGAGTCATCATGGCTAAGATGGGTTGATGCTTGGCATAGCCATGGCCTCACATTGGCACTCTAGTGAGGGCTCAGTATTAGGTGCTCAGCATCGGTGCTAGTCGAGGACAAGCTAAGGGTGATGGCGTGGTGGAACAGAGGAGGATCTCTAGTGGCATTGTGAGCTGCTCTTGAAGAAGTGCTCAGTGAGTCAAGGCTTGGCACCATGTTTGCAGATGTGGATGCCACGACAAGGAGGTCACGGTGCGGAGGAGGAAGAGCCAAGCTGTGGTGGTGTCTGGGAAGAGCAGAGGAGCAGCAGCGGCAGTGGTTCTTATAGGGGGAGTGGCTAGGGCTATGATGTGATGGATGGCAAGGAGCCTTGGCTTCCATACATAGGGACGTGTGGAGCGCATCAGCATAGACACCAAGGGAGCGGGCGTGGGTGCACGCCCTCCAGGCAGCGATGGTGGCACCTAGGAGAGGCAGGGGGCATGCCCTAGAGTTGCCCACCCTAGGAGGCGCGGGTCGCTTGGGCCGGGAGGCCAGATGGGCTGCGTGGGCTGTTGTATGCGCGAGCTGGGCCATGTGTGCTTGTGTGGGCCAGAAGGGAGAGGGAGCACAACCTGGGCCTGGTATATCAGAAAGGGGCACGGGGGTGCCACGCGGGCCGAGGGAGGCAAGTTGGGCTAGTAGAGGAATGGGAGTGGGGGAGCTAGGCCGGTGGGAAGGAGGAAAGGAGGATGGTGCTAGCCCAAGAGGATGAAAGATGGTTTCCCATTAACATATCAAGAAGTTGAGTTGGAATTTGAAAAGAAAATTAGATATGAATCCAAAGGAGATTTGAGAGAGATTCAAAAGGATTGAGAGAAACTTCGCTACGGATTTGTGGACTCCAAACAAAACTCAAAACCGACTCACGAACAAAAGCACTCACCTATAATCAAATCTACATGAATGCAACGATTTGTTAGCGGGCTAGACTCGGGTTTAACCTATAAACTATATGCTTCACACAATTATGGGGAAAATTTTAAAAAGCTCATATTTTGGGTTTGCACAAAAAGCCGGCATGTTACAATCAGCTTCAGAAAGGAAAACAGATTGACGAATGGTGGAAACAAATGACGAAAGGTAATTGCTTACTCTGGAAGTACCATTGTGATTTTGGTATATAGATTACCCGATAGATCCAGAATTCATGGAAGGAAATTTGTTTTTTTATCCAACATACCTATATTGATAGTTAAGGATACCATATAAGGACTAATACAAGTAGAGATACATTAACAAAGGATAAAGAAGATAGCTTTTCTGAGGAAAACACACAAAGGTCCCTAAAAAATAAAGAAATTACAAGCCAATTCTTGGAACCCCTGCAGCCCAAATCCTCCTGATTCCATCACCGCCAGCCACTGCTGGAAGCCAAACACCACCAACCACAGGTCAACCAGAGCTCCATCGCTAGCAGGCTTTGAGAAGAGCCACAGTAGACACCCGCCATCTTGGACGAGATGTAGCAAACGCTGAGGATCCGTCGGCCGAGGACGCGCCCCAAGCCGTGGTGACCCTAGATGCAAACTCGCCATCGCCGACTGACGCCACCGTGGAACAACCAAGTCTGCAGCTCCACAAGACAAAACCAACCTGTGTACTGGCAATTATGTTGTGACCCACTCTTGTTTCCTCTCTGAAATGTGGAAAACAAGTGGGAAAAGAGAATAAATACCATACGATAAATGGGCAAAATAAAAAAACAAGGAAAAAGTTAATAGATAAATAAGCAGATGTCTAGAATTTCTTTAGGTATGTCTCTAGAAAACAAACCAAAACTAATGGTAGAGCAGCTTACTTGTAGTCCACATGGCATGCAGAGCTCGTACCTGGATGAAACTGCAGTAGATAATTACCATCATATGAACAAGACCCAACTGCATAAATCTGGACAAATTTCTTAACATCAAGGCAACTCCTCAACAGTAAATAGGAGTGCATCATTTAGCATTCATAAAAATTTTTTGTAGGTACTAAAGTTTAGTGTACTCTGTAATATTCATACCGAAGGTATCGCCAGCCAGGTTGGCGCACCAAGTCCGTGCTCTCCCTAGTAGTCACATTAGGTTGTTAACATTCAGGACTCCAGACCTAACATGAGATGGCGGATTTGGGCCTAGGGCAACTAAGGCCATGGCCCTAAACGTGGCCCAAAAAGACCCTTATAGTCGTATGTAATTTTCTAGCCTGGTATAGACATTGGTCCAAATGTATACACCCCAACCAGCCCAACAGTCGAGAGAGAAGAGAGGCAGAGCGCATAGACGAATCATGAGCACGGAGTCCGTCACTGTTTGGCCGTTCTTGCAGAATATGTTCCAAATTCAGTTGCACATTATAAAGTTCGACTTCTGACGGAGTGCAGCGGAGGCCCGTCGCTAGAGGCTTGGGCCGGAGCGAAGCGGAGTACATGGCTGTTTCTAAGCACGCGCAAGGAATTAATTTGGTTGAAAGGTCTGTATGCTGAGTTGTGTGGAGTTGATTCTTGCATTAATTTATTTTATGACAGTCAAAGTGTCATTTATCTTACTAAAGATCAGATATTTCATGAGAGAACTAAATATATTGACATCAAATACCTGTTCATGATGTGATCGATGATGGTAAGTTAAAGGTATGCAAGATCAATACTCATGATAATCCTGCTGATATGATGACTAAACATGTTCCTATTGCTAAGTTTGAGCTGTGCTCAAGCTTAGTTGGTTTAGTGGATTAGTCCAAGAGGCTATTTTGGCGCCAGTGGTATTTTTCTTTGTTATGTTCAGGATGAAGGTGTTGATTTATGCTACAAGATGAATTTGTCTCAAGGTGGAGTTTGTTGAATATGTTCTAAATTTAGTTGCACATTATAAAGGCCGACTTCTGACAGAGCGAAGCGAAGGCCCGTCGCCAGAGGCTTGGGCCAGAGCGAAGTGGATGATGAGGCAGGTGTGCAGGTGGAGCCAGTTGATACTCATGATGATGAAGTTGTTGATGATAATACTCATGATGATGTTCGACAGCACTCACCTCCTATTTTACAGTTAGAGGAGGATTTGCCTATTGCTCATTGTAGGTCAAAGAGGGGTTGTGGACCTCCAGCTCGTCTTAATGAAGAATGTAGTTTGACTTATTATGCTTTGAGTTGTGCTGAACAGGTGGAGAATACTCATGAGCCAGCAACTTATCGTGAAGTCATTGGTTGTGGTGATCGTGAGAAGTGCATTTCAGCTATGCATGAGGAGATGCAGTCTCTTGAGAAGAATAACACATGGAAGGTTGTCCCTTTGCCTAAGAAGAAGACGACCATCCGATGCAAATAGATCTTCAAGAGAAAGGAGGGTTTAACTCCAAGTGAGCCTCCAAAGTTTAAGGCAAGGTTAGTAGCAAAAGGCTACGGTCAGATTCCTGGTATTGACTATAACGATGTGTTCTCTCTAGTTGTAAAGCACAGTTCTATTCGTACATTTTTTAGTATTGTTGCTTCACATGATCTTGAGCTTGAGTGGTTAGATGTGAAGACTGCGTTTTTGCATGGAGAGCTTGGGGAGGATATATACCCAATTTTTTACAATTTGACCCTTTTTTGAAGAAATTTCTCTTTTGGACCCATGTAAAACTTAAACTCAGTTTTGGACCCATGGGGTTGACGCCATGCTTCATGGCGTCGAGGTTACACGTCTCGACGCCATGGATCACGGCGTTGAGCTCCCTGGCCGAGCCCAGCGTGGCGTCCGACGTGGCAGAGACATCGACGCCGTAGATCACGGCGTCGAGCCTTCAACTACAAACCAGCAGACGCCGTCGACATGGCGTACCCCACCGACCAGATCTTCATGCTCGACTGGGTCGCCGGCTGTCCGACGAGGGGAAGCTGCTCGACGCCGCGGACGCAAAGCTGCCGGACGGTGGCGCCTCCGCGTTGTTCGACGTCGGAAGGGTCATGCACCTCGGCCTCCTCTGCTCGCTGCACGACCCCAGGACGCGTCCGACCATGAGGTGGGTGGTGGAGAACCTCTCCGACGGCTACTCCGGCGGCGAACTCCTGCGTCTGCCGTCGTTCGTGGCACTCCCGAAGTACATCTCCCTCACCACTTCGTCGGCCTCCGACTCCGGTGCCACGACCGTCACCACCGACAGGAGCACAGCGACGACGTCTCTGTCCAATCCCATCTACACCACCGCGGCCGCGGACACCATCTACCACACCGCGGAAGACGAGAGTAGGGCCGGCTCCAGGTCCGCGTCCGCTGACTCCGGCTCCGGCCGGCGGTCGTCGTCGCGGCAATCTCTCGTGGCGGCGATCCCGCACGTGGACATGCCACGTGAGATACCCTACAAGGAGATCGTCGCCATCACCAACGACTTCTCCGAGTCGTAGGTGGTCGCGGAGCTGGACTTCGGGACAGGGTACGAGGGCTTCCTGGACACCGGCCACGGCCGCGTCCACGTCCTCGTGAAGCGCCTGGGCATGAAGACGTGCCCGGCGCTGCGCGTCTGCTTCGCCAGGGAGCTCTGCAACCTAGCCAAGCTCCGGCACAGGAACCTCGTGCAGCTGCGCGGGTGGTGCACGGACCACGGCGAGATGCTCGTCGTCTACGACTACGCCCCGGGGAGCCTGCTGATTTGTAATTGAAGGCTCGACGCCGTGATCTACGGCGTCGACCTCTCTGCCACGTCGGATGCCACGCTGGGCTCGGCCAGGGAGCTCGACGCCGTGATCCATGGCGTCGAGACGTGTAACCTCGACGCCATGAAGCATGGCGTCGACCCCCTGGGTCCAAAATTGAGTTTAAGTTTTTCAGGGGTCCAAAAGAGAATTTTCTTCAAAAAAGGGCCAAATTGTAAAAAATTGGGGGATATATACATGGACCATCCGGAAGGGTTCATACTGCCTGCAAGGAGAAATTTGTTTGCAAGTTAAAGAGATCCTTGAATTGTTTGAAGTAGTTCCCTCATCAGTGGAATAAGAGGTTTGATTTATTTATGTTGTTGCATGGTTTTAAGAGGTCTAGATATGATAGTTGTGTTTACATCAAGCATATTAATGGATCACCTATATACTTGTTGTTGTATGTTGATGATATGTTGATTGCTGCCAAGAGTAAGGTTGAAATCACTAAATTGAAGAAATTGTTGAGTAGTGAGTTTGACATGAAAGATCTTGGTGCTGCTAAGAAAATTCTCGGTACAGAAATTACTAGAGACAGAAAATCTGGTTTGCTATTTCATAGTCAGCAAAATTATATTAAGAAAGTTCTTCAACATTTCAACATGCATAATGCTAAGGTTGTTAGTACTCCTATTGCACCTTATTTTAAATTATCAGCTACACAATGTCCTAGTACAAATCAAGATATTGAGTACATGTCAAGAGTTCCTTATTCTAGTGTTGTTGGGTCTTTGATGTATGCCATGGTTTGCTCTCGTCCAGATTTATCATATACTATGAGTTTGGTTAGTAGATATATGTCTAATTCTGGTAAAGAATAATGGAGGGCAGTTCAGTGGATTTTTAGGTATCTCAGAGGCACAGCAGATTCTGGTTTGAAATTTGGTAGAACCAAGAAGAGACTTATTGGTTATGTGGATTCAGATTATGCTGCTAATCTGGACAGGTGCAGATCACTCACTGGCTATGTGTTCACAACCAGCAGTTGTGCTGTAAGTTGGAGGGCTATACTGCAGTCTGTTGTTGCTTTGTCAACTACTGAAGCAGAGTACATGGCTGTTTCTGAGGCGTGCAAGGAATTAATTTGGCTGAAAGGTCTGTATGCTGAGCTATGTGGAGTTGATTCTTGCATTAATTTATTATGTGATAGTCAAAGTGCCATTTACCTTACCAAAGATAAGATGTTTCATGAGAGAACTAAACATATTGACATCAAGTACCATTTTGTTCGTGATGTGATCGATGATGGTAAGTTAAAGGTATGCAAGATCAATACTCATGATAATTCTGCTGATGTGATGACTAAACCTGTTTATGTTGCTAAGTTTGAGCTGTGCCCAAGCTTAATTGGTTTAGTGAATTAGTCCAAGAGGCTATTTTGGCGCCAATGGTATTTTTCTTTGTTATGTTTAGGATGAAGGTGTTGATTTATGCTACAAGATGAATTTATCTCAAGGTGGAGTTTGTTGAATATGTTCCAAATTCAGTTGCACATTATAAAGGCTGACTTCTGACGGAGCGAAGCGGAGGTCCATCATCGGCCCTCGTTGTCACTCGAGGGGTGCGGGAGGCTGGCCCCCGCGGTACAGTACATATACCCAAATTAGGGTTCCGATCTTGTAAGCCGTCGCACGACATTGTAACCCAACTCTTGATAATAGCGAGGAGTGTTTGTTGGCTGGCGCCTATGTTTTTTCCCTTCGCATTGGAGGGGTTTTTCATGTTAAATCTTATGTCTCCACTGTTTTTTTGATCTTGTGTTCCTCTCCCTCGCTTCCTCTCCAACTCCGCGTTCTGAGGTCGCTGCTAACCGAAGCGCCAACGGTCGTCCTTCGCCGAGGGCCAAGGGCCGGTTCTCCCTTGTCCCTCGCCTGTTGTCTGTCGTCCTCCCAGAGTCCCGTCGGGCACAGGTCCTCCACGTGCCAATCCTCTCAGCCTCGGCGTCACTACTCGTGTAGCCCGGCACGGCGGTGTCCCCCTGGGCGCGGCCAGCAGTTAGCACCAGCAACACCCAACAGGCAGGCACAGGCCACAGCCTACATGTCTGCTAGAGCACAGAGTACTGCTATGTGCCTGTCTCTGTGTTCTGTTGGACTATGACTCACCGATTGCAAGAGGATCAGTTGAATAACCCTTGGTAATTCTTCCCCGTTCTGGAATCTAAGTTCTATTCTAATTTTTTAATCTAAGTTCTCAAATCTAAAAAAATTTCTTGTGTATTCAAGCATGGAATTAAGATATACGTACCATCTATACCATCTAAATATTTGCATTTACAAGCTAGTTTGTTATCCGTCTTTTTAGGACCAGTATGGTTAGTATTTTAACCCAGTGCGGGACATAAGGCACTTAGACAGTGGCCCTAGGCGTCAAAATCGACAAGCTCCGCCACTGATGAGATGTGCATAGAAGAAATTAAATCGCTTTGATTTTTTGGCATATCAATTTTACTATGCATCTAAATATAACGTATCTCTAGATACATAGCAAATCTATGTATTAAAAACGTCAAGTACTTGAAATGGTCATAGATGAAAATTTCTAACAATAACAATGATCCTTAAAGGGGAAATCGAGATACATACCAGCCATCATCAAGTTGGAAGGCTAATTGATATGAACAACTAGGTTCGAAGGCTACCAACAGATTGGACTTGAAACAATGTTCGTTTGTTCCTGAAAAATATCAATGCCAGAACAATGGTTCAGGTAGATGTGGGCTTTTAGAGATATTGGCACGATTTTAGATCAAGTACCGGTCACATAAATTAGTAGTAGAAAGTTTGCTATACGTGATTTTAATTGGTCTAGCTGATGTTTGATAATTGATACACCATTTTCGATTGGTAGCTCGAAGAGATATTTTAGCATGATTTCAATTCAAGTACGGGTCACATAAATTTGTAAGAAAAAGTTTGCTATATGTGGTTTTTTATCCTCCCACATGGTATTGTATGCCTCATGGGTGATAATGTTGTAAGTATCCCAACCTTCTCATGTATGGCACCAGCATAAGTTGGTAATATACTCGTGCCTTTTCTTATCTATAATACAATGATATGCAGCTTTCCGGCATATTTGAGAAAAAAGATTGATGCCTTTTGATGTGAGCATGTAAGAATTTACGTAATACAAGACTGCCCATTACAAAACATGGTTGAGGCTGTCACGGAACAAGACCACCGTACATTGGTCCTGAAGTTGCACTCTAGAGCCACCATAATGCTCATTTACGAATTCAAATGGCACCTGTTTAGCAGAGCAGTTCCATTTGACTTTATTTTTGCCAAGACCATTTGCACAAGCCAATATACATTTGCATCTTCCTATGTCAGTATATAGATACACTGTCTTACATTTGAGTCAAAACCTACACTAGCACTGCACTCTCTATCAGGTATTCAGAGATACCGGGTGCACTCCACAAACGCGAACGGCTTAACATGGCAGTTTGCATCCGTCGCAAAAGAATACACAAAAGAACACACAACTGAACTAGAAATTTCACTCCCTCTGCAAGGAACTGAAATTGCACACTCGGCACAAGCTAAAACCAGATGACAAGTAAAATTGGAGAAAACACAAAGCTAAAAGGGAGAAGCAAGAATTTACAAAAGAATGGCTCGTTGAGCACTCTATTACCTCAAAAATAAAGAGCAAATGCACCACAACCAGAAAAATTGTAGGTCGCTGTTGCTGACAGAAGCAGGTGGGTGCAGGTTCATTTATGTTAGCTCACTTGCGTGCAAATAATAACAGGCAACCATGGCTTTCAGTAATCATAACAAGTATCCTTGCCAACTTGAGTTCATGGATAACTCTACATAATTGCACAGTTGCACTTTGATTCGACCTTTGCAGGCTTCATGCTGCCTGATGTCCTTGAAAATTCAGGAACTGGCCGAACAAGTACAGGATCTTTAGCAACCACTTCCATCTTGTCAGTTTCTTTGACTGTTTCACCTTCTGATCTTTTCCTATGTCTTGGCATTCGTCTGTGGGGTGGTTTCAGTGAACCATCACTCCTTGGAATGGATTGTCCTACCATGGTAACTGTTGGGTGGAGAGCAGAAGCAAGTTCTGATTGCTGCTCATGCTCCAGTCCAATTGTTGCAGCCCTGTATGCAATGTCATGGGCAATGGAACTGCAGAAGAGAATTGTATCGGTAGCCTCTTCTAGTGTGAAGCATCTCTGAGTTTGTTCTCTTGATACCTCAACTGTAGCCAGTGATTCTTCTAAGGTCAGACATAAATCAGTGTTATTGTTATATCAATTGACAGCACCAAATATGGTAATCAAATTGAAATGGAAACGGCAGCAAAACAACAGTGATGTAGACAGAAATGCGTAATTGACTTGGTACTTTAAGCAGAACAAAAATGCATTACAATCAATACCAAGGTTACAAAAGTGCTAGTCGCTAAGTGAGTGATCAGTGATGACCCTCTGCCTAGAGCTTAGGCATGTTTAGGCATTCTAAGCGCTTTCTACTATAGCAAGCTGAACTGTACAATTTTGGAAATCGCCATGACACAAAGCAATCTATGTGGGCAGGCTAGCATGCGAAGAAGCAAAGAAAAGCAATCAACGTAGGCAGCCCAGCACGTACAGAAGCAATCTAGGCTGCCCAGTGCGCCCATGGACCTTTCAGCCAAATAAAGGGCCCATTCAGGGGTTTGATTAAAAGTATGGAAAAGAGGTTTCGAAAAAGTCAAAAAAAATCAAATTTGTAACTTTTAGATTTAAAGAAACCAAAATATGAAAGCCCAAATGGCTCTATGAGAAAATATCTTCTGCCCCATCCCCCAGGGCCCACAGCTCAAATACAGTGCAAAAATAGATTGCCTATTGCATGTGTAGTCCTCTACTGTGCTCTCAATTTCATCAGACATGGACTAATTTTGCATCCCAAATCCCAGCTTGTGTGCAGCAGAGGGGGGAATAGGGAGGAAGGAGCTGAGGAGGGAGGAACCAAGAAGGGAGCTCTCACCGTGGAGCCAACAGCCAAAAGGAGGGGTGTAGGGGTCAGGCAGTGCATCGCTGGGAACCGACAGACACCTAGTTACCGTTTATACCTCAAGGCGATGCACTCCTCTGCTCAGCACTTTAGTGTGCCCAAGCAAGCACCTACTACTGTCTTTGCAACCTTGATCAACCAAGTTTAAGCACATGTGCAGTGTATTGTGTGTATGCAATCTCGTCCCTTGTATGTTATCTAAATCGAATATGGATACACATGCAGCTGTAGATTATATTCCTCTCCCCTAAATCTAGTACTAAGTATGCATTGAAGATTCAGGTTTGTGTTGTGACTTGTGATACACCCATTTGAACGAAACCTCAAGAGCATATTAGATTGTATTATGCTGCTTCACACTTAATAACATAAAGAAACTACTTTATTGGTATTATGACCTTCAGCAAATGAAGGGGGTATTTGGTTTGACTTAGATTTACACAAAGCTTAGACAGCCATACTTTTCTAGTCATGTTATGAGTTATCTTTAGATAATATCTGCCTTCTCACACTAACCAACCACTCAGAATCCTTTTTTCTCAACTCTACTATGTACGTGAATTTGGTTGTAATACAACCAAGGATACAATAACCAAATTAGTCAATTTTACTGGTTCAGTTCAGTATGGCGGGTTCCAATTAATCGCCATTAATAGTCCTAGTCGGTCCCTTGGACTCAATTAGAGCAACCAGAAACCGGGTTGTCCGATTAATCATTGACTAATCATGATTAATCATCCGATTAGTTGGATGACTAGACAGGCAGTTGCGAACTAGGCTACATCAGATCACTGGGCTAGGATGGCCAAAGCCCAATAGGGTTTCTCTCCTATACCACTCCACCCGCATCCCCAGCTGCCAGGAGCTCGTGCACCCATTGCCGGCCACCAGCGCAAGTGCACAAGCACAACAATCCCTGCTGCCACCGGTCGTTCCCTCCTTCCTTCTAGCCTTCCCAGCTGTTGTGCCTCCTACCTCCTGCTGCAGCTGCTGCCTCTCGTCCCCACCTCAGCTGTGCGGGGAAAGCTTATGGGGCACGAAAAGAAGCACCAGCTCTCTTTCCCGCCTCAACCAGGTCAAGCACTGCCGGATAAAGGATCTGCTCCCACTGGATCACACCTCCATCAATTAAGGTCCAAGGGAGCAAGAAGATGAGCTCCTCCTCCGAAGGCTAGTCATTGCTGGGTCACTCCTTGCTGCAGCTTGTCTTTCCTTGAAGATGGATGCTGTTTCTAATAGCAAGTAGCAACTGTGTCACACTTCTAGTCTTGGTGCTTGATTTATACTAGCAGGGTCAACTAGTCGCCTGGTCGGTACTGTGGCGACTAGGGTTGACTACCCGATTTAATAACATTGTTGGCAACCATTGACAACTGACTGGTTGCTGGTACTATTTCAATTCGTATTTCATTCTTTTTACACCTACATCCTCAAAATATTGTGCTTGTTTTGTTTTTTATTTGACAAGCATTGACACTAAGACAACATAAAAAAAGGTATGCAATCAGCTTGTGTTGGCAACAAAATTACTTGAAAAGATGCTGCTCCCTAACTCCCACGTCCAAATATTGAAAAAAAAAGGGCTACTGAAAAGTCACTACAATACCAAAAGAAGCCTATTTACAAAATAAAATGTATATGTTTTTTCAATAAGGATGTATGGTGTTCACATTGAAAATGCTTAGCATCGTTTGCAAGAATACTAAGAATATGATAGAAAACCAGAACTTTTGGAGCTAACAAGTGAGTACAAAAATTAGCAAGTCATGAATACATACCATTACCAGGAAGCTCCATTATGTTGGCCACTGCTGCAGGAATCAACACATCCTCCTCAGAGATGACAGACACACAACCATCATCCAACCTATTTGCCTCATTAGGATCAGGAATTGTTTCATGCTTCATTTGGTAACTATTGATGCCACAATCATCATCTGGGTGTTCTGGAGTGCCAACTGAGGTACCTTCAATTTTCTGTACGCAACTTTCCTCAGGAGCCAGAGAGAGTGGGATATTGCTACACGTTTCGGTATCTGATGAACATGAGTTATCACTTATGTTATCTTTGTGAGCCATCCTACCTGTACATTGTTTCTGAATCATTACATCTTCAGTTAAACCAATGTCAACATTAACAATAGCCTGTGCAGCAGACCAGCACTCTATAGCGCTTGAGAGTGTGTAGTTACACGACTCATTAAGTTCTTCAGTACAAATCATGGTTCTTGGAACACTGCTTTCTGAATTGTCGGTTAGGAAGCCAGTATCTACAGTTCTATCACCCCGAGGACAAACTGAAACTGAACAAGTGCTAGTTGACATATCTGACATGGATGCAATGCTTTTACAACTCATGGTACTACTTATTTGAGACTTCTCAAAGTCATGACGATTACTACTTTTATGGCGTTCCAAATGTCCAGATTGCCTTGTAGACCCTTGATCAATGGAAGAAGAAGCTGATGAGCTATCCAATCCAATCGTATGCTTCAGCGTACTGACACCATCCCTTGTATAATAGGGTTCTGAACAGATAATGTTTGTACCAGCTAAGGGTCTCCCTTCTATAACAGGCCATTTGTTGCTGCTTGACTTCTGCAGCAAGAGTACCGAAATCCCAGCACCCTCTGTATTTTCAACCTTTAGATTTGAACGCGTTGCTGATCCCTGTTTACAAGAACTGTCAATGGTAAGTGTATCAGAGGCAAATTCAATACTTTCATACACTGACCCTGGCAGGCATTGTAACACCTCATTGTGGTGGTTGGCAGTTTGATCTCTTAAATTATCACACTCAACTACAGACGCTGGTTCCGTTTGTTGATGATTATTTATGCTACATTGATGGAATGAAATATCGAGGCTATTTCCTTGGGAAGAGTTGCCAACGTCATTTGGCCATAAATTTTCAGTAACATTCTCTCCATGCATTCTGTTGGTTGTATCCATTGTTGACTGAGATGGAGGACACTTTTGCAGACAATCAGCTGGAGGTTCATCATTCACTAGCTGACTGTCAAGAGATGACTTCTTGATATGTTCACCATGATCTGGAGTAATGTGAGGAGCTTCCAATGCAACACAAGGTTTAGAACTTCTGTAATCCTTTCGATGTTCTTCTTCCGAAGTCTCTATCTTGGGGTCCACAAAAAGAACCTCATCTAAACCACATTCTTCACAGAAATCAACTTCTCCATCATCTTCTATCGCATTAAATAACTTTCCACACCTAGTGCATGTTGCCATTTTAGTTTGCCCAGCCTTAGAACCACTTGCAACATTACATGAAGTCTGAGCTATTCTACTTCTTTCCGTATTGAGGCCCTCTATGTTACTTTCCACATATTTTTCTGTGCTTGGAGATTTCGGGCCACTTTGAGTAGCAGACAAACTGTGCTGTTGACCACTGGATCCTTCATCCAATTGATCAAACATAAATATACCACCATGAATCAAGGAACTAGGTGTTGCTTCACAGTCACCGACTATATCATTCGGTTCTAGTTCATTACCCATACAAGGGCTAAAAGTGACACCATGGTCAGAGCTTAAATTACTGCTTGTTGTGAGTGAGGAATTATGTGACAACATAGATGAGTGTACATTATCTCCTTTGCCAACACCAAATGTCGTGCAAGGAACACTTGATAGAAGTGGCCTGAACTTATCTTGAGGAGCTTTGCGACGATCCTAGAGAAGGGTATAGCATTTTGTTATATTGCGGACAATTGAAAACATAAAACAAGAGAAAGGGCTCTTGCTTGCATTAAAAGCAAACTAACTGCAAAAAAGTTCTACAAGAGAAGGTACAATGGACAACGAAATGACTACAGAACAGTATATGACATGTAATCATATACCAGATCATTAGGAGCCATCAATACGACTGATCAAATACAACGGTGGTCACAAAATACAGGAAAAGTACAAATCATCTCTTTGTTTCAACAATCATATGAAGCAAAGGCAATGACAACATACTTTCACGCAAAGGTGTAACAAAATTATATGGATAGCAAACCTTTTCAACTTACTACATGAATTACAAATTGGCTCCTAGGGGGATTTTACCATGCAATGCAGAACAAATATTACATCATACTAAAAGTAATGGAATAATGCTTACCATCAACCAGACTGCAGAATCGAAGGACCTCTTTGGAGCAGAACTAGGGGAGAAACTCTTGGATGGCTTCTTAGGTGATGCAATAGTTCTGGATTTCATTACTGACAAGTTCTTTCTTAGGGCTGGACTACTGGAGTAACTAATTGGCACAGACTGCATAGACTCTAGATCATCTTCAGCAGAAGATGTTGCAGATGCTTTGCTGTACGAGCTGAATCGATCATTGCTATGCGATGAACTGGCTCTTCTTGATGGAGTGGGAGACATAGATTGCCTTCTACCTCTCCAATTCATGTCCAATCCACTGAAAGATGAAGGAGATCCACCCCTTGAACGGGATACTGGACGATCTGACAGAGATGTGCGTAGATTGGGAGGTGCGTCAAAAGAGAAACCAGGGTCACTTGATTGCCAACCTTGAAGTTTTGGCGAAGATGACCTGTTACTGGTTTTAATAGGCGAAGTTCCTCCTTTTCTGTTTAAAATTGGGTCACTTGAGCCAGTACTCAACCTCCTTGAAGCAGGACTTGGTGACCTTCGTGGAGGGGTTGATGTCTTAGAAGCTGGAGGAGTTGAAGACCTTCGTGATGGTGCTGCTGGTTGCAAATGAAGTGCAGGGCTGCTTCGTGAAGACGAATTTGATGATCGAGTCCTTGTCAACACAGTGCTGCTACATGAGCGTGGTGATGGGCTAAGCCTACTTGGACTTGCACTGCTTCTGTTAGACCTTCGAGTATTTTCCATCTGTGTAAAATCACAAAGGATTATTCACACTTCAACAGGTAGGTCCTGTCAACTGAAAATTATGAATGCAGGAACAATGTCATGAGGTGAGCACTCACTGTGGATGACCTCGAAATTGATATTGGCTTAATCTGCGGCCTAACCCTATGAGCCATACTAATGTGCTGGTCTTCTTCATCATCCAATGAACGAAAAAGTGGGGTCTCTGGTGGAGTCAACAACCTATTAAGCCAAAAGTTAGATGGTAGACATGTGATGGCTTACATTCGCATAAAAAATGCCAAATTGCTAATAAAACAATTGATAACTTATATGGTAAGTGGTTTAGGCCCTGCACATCAACAGCAGTAGACATGGAGATAGTGTGTTGAAACTCAAGCTCCCTAACTTAATGGCCAAAGCAAAGCCAGGCCATGACACCGGCCCTAGGCTGCGCAGCCCTGGATTCAATGCCAGCTGTAGCTGCCCCTGGCCCCCACACGTATACCCCACATGACACAAGCACTATAAGTAAGTGGAGTCTTACTATTTTAGAAAGGAAAAAAGTCAATAAGTCCAACAAACATGTGAAAGGTACAGTCAGCAAGCATCAGTTCATAATGATGGTTGGGACCCTTGCATCATTTTTTCTGTGCACTTCAGATAAGAAAAAACTAAAACTAGACGAAAAAAGAAATGGAAAACTAGCTCATGAAGCTTCTTGAAGGGTACAGGAATCACACACCAATCAGAAACCATTACTCAGCAGAGATGAGATGTTTGGCCATAAAAGCAACTACTCGACAAGAAAACAAGCACATGCCATGTTTGCAAAAAATGTAGAACTCGATTGTCCATATAAACTTATTGTATGCCAAGAATAAGCAGAACTAATAACAAGAGAAAGGTTCTAACAACATGTTATTGTTTGATAGTATTCAGATTGATAACTGCTTTTTGTTGATGAAGCACCTAGGGCAATGTGGCCTAATTGATCTAATTATGTGGCCTAGCCAGCAATTGTACAGTGACAGGTAAATGCATCCGTTCATTTATATGGCGTGATAGAATAGTTGTCGACCGAACAAAAGCACCAATCTTACAGAGAGAATGCTTAGTGAGGAATAGTAAAAAGAGTGAAATACACTAATGGTCCTTAAACTGGTTTAGGGATATCATCTAGGGGCACGTTTAGTTCTTGGATGAATCCTTGCCTCACCTTACCTTGCTAAGTGACCAAAGGAAGATGTTTGGATTCCAGGCAAGCCATCCTTGGGGTCTATGCTGTTAGATAAGCCTTGCGCCTTAGACTTAGCTGCATGTTTTTTCATTCAGTTGTGCATGCGCACGAGCACTGACTTGTGGTTGCCGTGCGCCTAGGAGAACTGGCCGAGATTAGCTCGCCATGACTCGCGACATGCAGCCACGGCTCCAACGAAAGTGGCGCGTGGGGATGGACGCGCGCAATGCGCTGCGTGGGCGCCGTGGCTGGGTGTGTTTGTTTCTATATTTACCGCAATCAAAAACAGAAAACGCTGCTTGTTGTTCGCAGCACCAAAACTCGATCGTGTCCAAGTGTTCGCGTGTGTTTCTCTCGCCGCCGCTCGTGCGCTCACCGCGGCGTTCACCGCCGTTCGGTTTCCAACAAGTGGTATCAGAGCTAGGAGCGAGATCTTCCGTCGTTCGCCATGTCGTCTCCGACGAAGACTCGCGGCCGTTCCCCGGCTGGGAAGGAGAAAGGCGACGGGTCCGGTAGCAAGTCTACCGACAAGTCGCCGTGCGCGCCGCGCAGGTCCCCGGCGCGGCGTTCACGCACGCGCGACGCACGGCGCATCCGGGAAGTCGTCGTCGAGCGGATCGTGCGCGAAGGAGGCGGTTCCGGCAATTGGCCGCAGCTGACGCGGACCAACTACTACGAATGGTCCCTCCGCATGAAGCTGAAGCTGCAAGCACGCCGCCTCTGGGAAGCCATCGAGGACGACGAAGCCGACTTCGACCAAGACCGGGGCGCCCTCGACGCCATCTGCTCCGCCGTCCCAGGCGACATGGTGCCGGTGCTCGCGACGAAGGAAACCGCCAAGGACGCCTGGGAGGCCATCAAGACTCTCCGCATCGGCGACGACCGCGTGCGGATTGCGACCGCGCAGAACCTACGCACGGAGTATGAAGGCCTTGCACTCCGAGACGGCGAGTCGATCGAAGAGTTCGCACTGCGCCTGACCAGCGCCTCGCCACGCTCGGTGATCCAGAGGACGAAGCCAAGGTCGTGAGGAAGTATCTGCGCATCGCCCGCTCCCGCTACAAGCAACTGGTAGTGTCCATCGAAACTTTGCTCGATATCTCAACCTTGTCAATCGAGGAAGTTACAGGGAGGCCCAAGGCAGCCGACGACGCCGAACCAGCTGCTCAGCACGCCGCCAACGGCAAGCTGCTCCTCACTGAGGAGTGGGTCGAAAGGTACAAGAAGTCGTCAGGGTCGAGCCACAGTGGCTCGAGCGCTGGCGGCCGTGGCAAAGGCCGCGGCCGGGGCCGTGGTCGTGGCGCCGGTGGTGACTCCCGTGGCTCGCGTCCGCCGCCGGACGATCCCTGCCCGCGCTGTGGCAAGAAGGGCCACTGGGCCCGTGACTGCCGCAGTAAGAAGAAGGATGAGGACTCGGCACAGCAGGCCCATGTGGCCCAAGAGCAAGAGGAGGCCACGCTCATGCTGGCTATCAGCTCGGCCCAGGAGGAGCCGGCACCCCCAATCCTCACCAAATCGGCGCTGCCGCCATCGGCGCCGACACCTGAGCTCTTCGTCGTGGAGAAGAAGGTCCACGCCAAGCTCGATGACGCCCTCGACCGCGACCCGACGCGCTGGATCCTGGACACCGGCGCCTCCAATCACATGTCCAGATCCCGCGCCGCCTTCGCTGATCTCGACGCCAGGGTGACAGGTAACGTCCGCTTTGGGGATGGATCTGTCGCCCGGATTGAGGGCTCCGGCACGGTGCTCTTCCACTGCAAGAACGGGGAGCACCGAGCGCTCGCCAACGTCTACTTCCTGCCTCGACTCACCGCCAACATAATCTCCGTCGGGCAGCTTGACGAAGGCGGGTACGAGGTGCTGGTGAAGCACGGTGTGATGCGGGTGTGGGATGAAGACCAGCGGCTTCTCGCCAAGATACCGCGGAGTCCGGGCCGCCTCTACACGCTTGAGGTCACCATCGCTCGTCCGGTGTGCCTTGCGGCGCGCACGGACGACGACGCCTGGAGGTGGGACCAGCGCTTCGGCCACATCCATTTTGCCGCCCTGCGCAAGATGGGGCGGGAGAACCTGGTGCGCGGTCTGCCCGTCATCGACCAAGTGCAGCAAGTCTGCGAGGCCTGCCTCGCCGGCAAGCAGAGAAGGACGCCGTTCCCTCAGAAGGCGCTGTGGCGCTCTACCGAGCCGCTGCAGCTCCTCCACGGCGACATCTGCGGCCCTATCACACCGGCGACCCCGAGCGGTAATAAGTACTTCCTTCTACTTGTGGATGACTACTCACGCTTCATGTGGATCGCCCTGCTGCCGTCCAAAGATGCCGCGGCCACCGCTATCAGGAACATTCAGGCCGCGGCGGAACGCAAGAGTGGCAAGAAGCTGCTGATGCTGCGCACCGACCGTGGAGGAGAGTTCGCTGCGGCTGACTTCATCGACTACTGCGCCCAACTCGGTGTTCGCCGGCAGTTCACGGCACCGTACACGCCGCAGCAAAACGGTGTCGTCGAGCGCCGGAATCAAACCGTGGTGGGCACAGCCAGGAGCATGATGAAGGCCAAGTCTCTCCCTGGTGTGTTCTGGGGAGAGGCAGTGTCGACGGCGGTGTATTTGCTGAACAGGTCTTCCTGCAAGGCGATCGGTGGACGCACCCCCTACGAGCTCTGGAACGGGCATACACCGGCCGTCCAGCACCTGAGGACGTTCGGCTGCATCGCCCACACGAAGGTGACCACACCGCACCAGAAGAAGCTTGATGACCGAAGCCGGCGCACGGTGTTCATCGGCTATGAGCCAGGGTCCAAGGCCTACAGGGTCTACGACCCCACGACCCGCCGTGTCCACATCAGCCGCGACGTCGTCTTCGACGAAGCGGCTGCGTGGGCGTGGACTGGAACGAACCCTGCCGAGCCTGATGACTTCACCGTCGAGGAGCCAGACGACCCGGAGTCTTCAGTGATCACCACCACCAGAACGACGACCGTGGTCCACCCATCGTCAGGCTCGACATCCCCGGCTCCATCAGCGCCGACTACGTCCCCAGCACCAAGCATGCCCGCGCTCGGCTCTCCGGCGTTCGCTGGCACGCCTCCATCTCTCGGCTCCACAGCACACCCTCAGGTGGAGTTCGCAACTCCACCAGGGGCCGAGGTGGAGGACTACCTCGACGCCGATCACGACGACGACGCTCCCCTCAGGTTCCGTCGTGTCGACAACGTTCTGGGAGGAGCCCCGACGCCCGGGCTCGCTCACCGGGAGCTGGAGGAGCGCCTGTTGCTGGCAAGTGACGCCGAGCCAACCTCTTTCGAAGAAGCTGTACGCCATGAGTGCTGGCGCCTCGCCATGCTCGACGAAATGACTTCAATTGAAGCCAGCAGCACTTGGAAGCTGGTGGATCCACCTGCGCACGCCAAGCCTATCGGCCTCAAGTGGGTCTTCAAGGCGAAGAAGGACGCGGCCGGCATCGTCACCAAGCACAAAGCCCGTCTCGTGGCGAAGGGCTATGTCCAGAGGCAGGGGATCGACTTCGACGAAGTCTTCGCGCCGGTCGCCCGCCTGGAGTCCGTGCGACTGCTCCTGGCACATGCTGCTTGCGAGGGATGGGCAGTCCATCACATGGACGTTAAGTCCGCGTTCCTCAACGGCGTGATCCAGGAGGAGGTCTACGTCGCGCAACCCCCCGGCTTCATCTTGCGCGGCCAAGAGAACAAGTTGCTGCGCCTCGTCAAGGCGCTGTATGGACTGCGTCAGGCTCCTCGCGCCTGGTACTCCAAGCTGGACGAGTCCTTGATCGCTCTCGGCTTCAGGATGAGTGAGTCCGAGCACGCCGTCTACCTCCGGGGCTCTGGTGCTCGGCGGCTGGTGGTGGGGGTTTACGTTGATGACCTCATCATCGCCGGTGGCCACCAGATCGACATCGACACCTTCAAGAAGGAGATGCAGTCCACGTTCAAGATGAGCGACCTGGGGCTGCTGCGCTACTACCTCGGGCTGGAGGTCACACAGTCGGAGGAGGGCATCACAGTGTGTCAAAGCGCGTACGCCGCCAAGATCCTGGAGACGGCGGGGCTGACTGGCTGCAAGTCGAGCTGCACGCCCATGGAACCTCGTCTGAAACTCAGTAAGCAAAGCACCTCTCCTGCTGTTGACGCCACTCACTACAGGAGCATTGTTGGATCGCTGCGCTACTTGGTGAACTCAAGGCCAGACTTGGCATACTCGGTGGGCTACGTGAGTCGCTTCATGGAAAATCCAACCACCGAGCACCTGGCTGCAGTCAAGAGGATCCTCAGGTACATAGCCGGGACTCTCGGGTATGGCTGCAGCTACCAGAGGAGGAAGAAGGAGCTGCCTCTGCTGATCGGCTACAGTGATAGCGACTTGGCAGGGGACATTGACACTCGAAGGAGCACCACAGGCGTCCTCTTCTTCCTCGGTAACAATCTGATTACTTGGCAGTCACAAAAGCAGAAGGTTGTGGCGTTATCGTCCTGCGAAGCAGAGTACATGGCCGCCACCACAGCTGCTTGCCAGGGCATTTGGCTGGCACGGCTGATCGCTGAGCTCAGAGGTCAAGAAGCTGGCGCCACCAAGCTGTTTGTTGACAACCAGTCTGCCATAGCTCTCAGCAGAAACCCTGTCTTCCATGATCGTTCAAAGCACATCGATGTCAGGTACCACTTCATCCGCGAGTGTGTTGAAGATGGCAGGGTGATGATCGACTCCATCAGCACTGACGAGCAGCTGGCGGACATTCAGACAAAGGCCCTGACACGGGAGCGCTTCTGTGAGCTGCGTTCTCGCATTGGGGTTCATGATGTACATAATCGGCACAAGGCTTAGGAGGAGATTTGTTAGATAAGCCTTGCGCCTTAGACTTAGCTGCATGTTTTTTCATTCAGTTGTGCATGCGCACGAGCACTGACTTGTGGTTGCCGTGCGCCTAGGAGAACTGGCCGAGATTAGCTCGCCATGACTCGCGACATGCAGCCACGGCTCCGACGAAAGTGGCGCGTGGGGATGGACGCGCGCAATGCGCTGCGTGGGCGCCGTGGCTGGGTGTGTTTGTTTCTATATTTACCGCAATCAAAAACAGAAAACGCTGCTTGTTGTTCGCAGCACCAAAACTCGATCGTGTCCAAGTGTTCGCGTGTGTTTCTCTCGCCGCCGCTCGTGCGCTCACCGCGGCGTTCACCGCCGTTCGGTTTCCAACATATGTTGGGAAGCTTTTTGCTTGCTATGGTGGGAGTTCTCACCTGAGCTAGCAAGGTGAGTTCGCTCGCGCAGGCAAGGCTAGGCAATACTAGCCTGGGGACCGAACACACCCTAGGTCCCTCGACTATTAATTTGCAGTTTCACCTCCCTGAAATTGCTAGCAGATTCTGCAGAGATCAAAACCTTCCCTCCCTCTCCCTCTCTGAACATCGGGGTGGCACGGGCTAAGCTGCTCCATGGCTAGTTTCTTTGTCAAGGGCGTCAAGCCCCCGACGTGCAGGGCCTCGGCTACGGAGCTCGTAGCCGTCGGCCGTCTTCTCCGGTGAGGTTATACCCCTCTACCGCAGGCTTAGGGTTTAGAGAAGAGATAGGATAATAATCTTTGCTTGCCTCCAATGTTCACGGTTACAGAATATAAGGCCTTAGCCCAAACTAATAGGGGTAACAAATCCCCTTAAAACCAGGAATAGATAATAGCAAATAGAAACTAGAAATATCTTTCCTAATCTTATTCACCTAGGGCATCACGCCCAGGCTTGCGCGGCTCACGCCCAAGCTCGCGCTCCGCGCGCTCACGCGCGCGACGAACGTCTCGCGCCCGAGACCGGCGCGTATAGACGCGTCCCCACATGACATCTCCCCCCCCCCCCCCGTCGAGGTTCAGCTCGTCCTCAAGCTGGAAGGTAGGGTGCTTGGCGAGGAATGTGTCGACGTCTTCCCACGTGGACGAGGCTGTGGACTCGCCTTTCCACTTGATCAGCACCTGACGGATGCCTCTGGCCAGGCGATAGCGCACCGCGCGCTCTGGTTCAGGTGCAATGGCGCCATGATGCACCTGCGGTAGAGGCGGAGGTGCTGTCGGAGGTGGCCCTTCGAACTTCTTGAGCAGGCCGACATGAAAAACGTCGTGAAGGCGCGCGTTGGGCGGCAGGGCGAGGCGAACAGCGACCTCATTGATGAGCTCCACGACTTGGTAGGGCCCGTAGAAGCGCGGCTTAAGCTTGCCCTTCGTCTGCTGCTGCAGGGAGGAGGCCGCAAGCTGGCGAAGGCGAAGAAGGGCCCAGTCGCCCACCTGATAGGTCACTGGACGATGGCCAGCGTCGTAGAAGCGCTTCTGGACCGCCTGGGCCTGTTCAAGGCGGTAGCGGATGTCGGCGAGGAACTCCTCGCGTTCCTCTAGGGTCTTGGCGACAGCAGCAACCCTGGTTTCACCAGGTTCATAAGACCGGAGCGACGGAGGGTCCCGACCATACACCACGCGAAAGGGGGTGTCGCGGAGCGAAGACTGGTAGGCGGTATTGAAGACAAACTCCGCCCACGGAAGCCAGCGTAGCCATTGCCGAGGACGATCACCTGTGAGACAGCGCAAGTACATGATAATGACTCGGTTAGCAACTTCAGATTGGCCGTCCGACTGAGGGTGGAAGGCCGTTGTCATCTGCAGTTTGGTGCCCGTCAAGCGCATGAGTTCACACCAGAACGCCGAGGTGAAAACCGGGTCACGGTCAGACACCATGGACTGGGGAACGCCGTGGAGGCGAACAATGTCGGCGAAGAACGCTTCGGCGACGGACTCCGCAGTGTACGGGTGTGCCAATGGGACAAAGTGGCAGTACTTGCTGAAACGATCGACCACCGTCAGGATCACTGTCTTGCCACGGACGCGGGGTAGAGCCTCGACGAAGTCCAGGGCGATGTCCGTCCAAATGCCTTGCGGCACCGAGAGGGGCAGCAGGAGCCCGGTGGGTTGCAGGTGCTCTGATTTATACCGTTGGCAGACAACGCAGACTCGAATAAGCTCCTGCACAACCTGTTTCATGTTAGGAAAATGGAAGTCGCGGCGGAGGCGGTGTAGAGTGCGTTGGACACCCTCATGTCCGTCCTCGTGCACTGCCAGCACAAGCTCCTGCAGCAACGGCGAGCCTGGGGGAATGTACAGGCGGCCGCTGTACTGCACCATGTCGTCCACCACGGACCAGGGCATGCCGCGGGCGCCGCTGCTGATGTCTTCCCGAAGAGCGACCATGGCCGGGTCTCCCGCATTGGCCTGGCGAAGCCGTGTGATGAAGTCAAAACGGGGAGCCGAGAGTGCCAGCACCGCGCCTGCTGTCTCCTCTTCTGTATCACGGCGGGACAGCGCGTCGGCGACCGTGTTCGTCACACCCGGTTTGTACTCGACGGAGAAATCGAACCCGAGGAGCTTGCCCACCCAATGGTGCTGCGGGATCGTCGAGAGCCTCTGGTCGAGCAGATATTTGAGGTTGTAGTGGTCGGTCTTCACAACGAAACGGCGCCCCCACAGGTACGGCCGCCAGTGACGTACTGCGTGGACGAGGCCGATGAGCTCCCGTTCGTAGGCGGCGAGGGCGCGGTGGCGCGGTGCGACCGGTCTGCTGAAAAACGCAATGGGATGCCCTTCCTGGATCAGAACAGCTCCAAAGCCATGGGTCGATGCGTCGCACTCTACTGTAAACGGCTTGGCGAAGTCCGGCATGGTGAGGACGGGGGCCGAGGTGACCGCGGCCTTGAGAGCGCCGAAGGCGGAGGCCGCGGCGTCGGTCTAGGTGAAACCGTCCTTCTTGAGGAGGGCGGTGAGTGGGGCGGCGACCGCACCGTAGTTGAGGACGAATTTGCGGTAGTAGCCGGCGAGGCCCAGGAAGCCGCGCAGTGCGCGGACCGACCGAGGCACAGGCCAGTCGCGAATGGCCTGCACCTTCGTCGGGTCCATCGCGACGCCCTCCGCTGAAGTCACATGGCCCAGGTAGGCTACCGTGGCCTCGCCGAACGCACACTTGCTGCGTTTGATGAAAAGCCGATGGCGCCGCAGCTCGGAGAAGACAGCACGCAGGTGGCGAAGGTGATCGGCCCACGTCTCACTGTAAATAAGGATGTCGTCAAAAAAGACAAGCACGAACCGTCGGAGGAAGGGCCGGAGAACGTCGTTCATCAACGCCTGGAATGTGGCCGGAGCATTGCAGAGACCGAACGGCATGACGAGGAACTCATAGAGTCCATCGTGGGTCCGGAACGCCGTCTTGTGGACGTCGGCGGGCAGCATGCGTACTTGGTGATATCCGGATCGCAAGTCGAGCTTGGTGAAGAAGCAGGCGCCATGCAGCTCGTCCAGCAACTCGTCGACCACAGGGATCGGAAAGGTGTCCTTGACGGTGAGGGCGTTCAAGGCCCTGTAGTCGATGCAGAAACGCCACCCGCTGTCCGCCTTCTTGACGAGAAGCACCGGGGACGAGAAAGCGGAGTCGCTGCGCCGAATAATGCCTTGCTGCAGCATGGTCGCACATTGCTTCTCCAATTCGTCCTTGTGGGCAGCAGGGTACCGGTAGGGCCGGACCGCTACTGGTTGTGCGCCGGCCTTGAGGTTGATGGCGTGATCGCGGGCGCGCTGGGGAGGCATGCCGTGGGGCTCGGCGAAGATGTCGACGAACTCCGCCAGTAGTGCATCGAGGAGGGGCGCGCTGGACGTCGTGGCGCAGGTCTCCAGTGTACTCGTGGGCGCCACCCCTGGCCAACGGACGGTGCTGCCCTGATGCTGGAAGGAGACGGAGCCATCGATGAAGTCCCACACCAGGCGGCCCAGCGTGGCCATCCACTGCGTCCCCAGCACCAAGTCGTGGCCTGCAAGGGGCATAACAAAGAGGTCGACGGCGAAAACGGAGTCGTGGATCGCAATCGGGGCATGCTTGATGACGCCTGGGCACGGCACCTTCTCGCCATTGGCCACCATGGCAGTGAGGCGCGGTTGGGACTGGATGGGAAGGCCAGACCGCGCTGCTGCTGTCTCGGCAATGAAGTTGTGGGTGCTGCCTGTGTCGAGCAGGGCAATGAGTGGAGTTGAGCCCACCCGGACACGGACCTGCATGGTCCTGCCCACAGACACGCCAGCAACGGCGTGCAGGGAAAATATCGGCGCCTCCTGCGCCACTGCGTCTGCGGCTGCATCGGTCTCTTCCGCCTGGGCGTCGTCAATCTCCACGCCTTCGAGGAAGAACAGACGCTTACAGAATCGGTTGTGGCCACGGGAGAACTTCTCATTGCAGTTGAAGCACAGCCCTTGGCGTCGGCGCTCGGCCATCTCCTCGGGAGTCAGACGGCGCTGGTTGCCCTCGGCGTGGCCCTGTTGTGCAGCCGCGGGCGGTGCTGGTAGGGCCAAGAGCGGCGGTGACAGTGGCAGGGCGGCCCTGGCCGCAGGCGCCGACAGGCCGCGCGGGGGCGCCCTTGATGGAACAGGCGCCGGACGCTCCAGCTCCATCAACTCAACCTGGCGAGCCAAGCTGATGGCGGCGGCGAGGGAGTCCGGGTTGTGGAGGCGGACGGTGCTGCTTAGCGGTGGTCGGAGCCCGCCAGTAAAGAGCTGCACCCGCTGCGCTTCGTCGAGTCTGCCGGCGCGAGGTAGGAGGGCCTGGAACCGGTTAGCATACTCCTCCACGGTTCCTGTGCGGCGGCACTCCGCGAGCTCAAACATTGGGGCGGAACAGAGAGGAGGGCCGAACCGCAAATTGAGGAGATCCTTGAAGTTAACCCACGTTGGCGTGCCCTCATCGTCTTGTAGTTGGATGAACCACAGCTGCGCAGCATCGTCCAGATGGTAGGACGCCATGCGCACGCGCTCTTCCGCCATGGTGCGATGTTGGCGGAAGTAGGCCTCGCATTTGTTGAGGAATAGCATCGGGTCGGTCGAGCCGTCGAAGTGGGGAAAGTCCCACTTCTTATGCTTCGGGTGGAAATCCTGCTTGCTCGCGGTGTCCTTCAGGGCGGCGGTTCTCGCTGCTTTCATCCGTCGAGGCCTTCTCTTTGATGGAGGCGACGTCGGTCTTCAGCGCTGAGATCTCGGCCGACATGGTCTTGATCTCCTTGAGGAGATCGGCGAGGGTTGGTTCAGCCATGGAGGACTGCGAGGTGTGCGTGGCAGAGGTAGATGGCGGCGGCTAGTGGTGGGCGGGTGTGGCAGCGGTAGATGGCTCAGAACGAGCGCGAGAGGAGCGGCTGACTGCTGATACCAGGTTGTCAAGGGCGTCAAGCCCCCGACGTGCAGGGCCTCGGCTACGAAGCTCGTAGCCGTCGGCCGTCTTCTCCGGTGAGGTTATACCCCTCTACCGCAGGCTTAGGGTTTAGAGAAGAGATAGGATAATAATCTTTGCTTGCCTCCAATGTTCACGGTTACAGAATATAAGGCCTTAGCCCAAACTAATAGGGGTAACAAATCCCCTTAAAACCAGGAATAGATAATAGCAAATAGAAACTAGAAATATCTTTCCTAATCTTATTCACCCAGGGCATCACGCCCAGGCTTGCGCGGCTCACGCCCAGGCTCGCGCTCCGCGCGCTCACGCGCGCGACGAACGTCTCGCGCCCGAGACCGGCGCGTATAGACGCGTCCCCACATGACATTCTTGCACATGAAATAAGGAGAGCCTGAGGTTACTATATGATTTTATTACTTTCTATGCATTCATACAGCATTGTTAGGCAACTGACTCTAAACAATGGGCAGGAGTCATCAATGAAGGGCAAGGAACTGTCAAGGAACACTCCCCACTCCCTGTCTCTCTCCTACAGTAAGGGGTGCTCCACTTTAGGTGGCACAGCTCCAGGCTCATGCCGAGGGCCAGGACCCCAGCCTTGCACCTCTCACGCATCCCATCCACTCTCAGATCTTGTATTTTGCTCTCAGAACGCTTGATTTTAAGAGCTGTATGCATCCGATGTCAGGAATCTGATGATGAGGATCTATCACATCTGATCCACTACCTATGACAGTAAGCCACACCACATAATGAACCAGACGACTAAGCAAATTGTAACTCTCGGCTTAACTACTGAAAATCATATGGGAGTCAATTTGTACTAAACATAAGCAATAGATATGGCATCCCTCACATTGCTCCACAAACTATAGTAATCATTGAAATCTTAAACTTCCAAAAGATACTATATTTGTTGAAACTAAACAAAGTAACATGTGCATTAAGCATGGAGCAAAACAAAGAAACATGTGCTATTAAGTGTGCATACCAATCATAATCATTTCTTTCACCATCAGCATTAAGCAAATCACGGTTTTCTCCCCGTGCAGCGATGTTGACACCAAGCTTTAAATCCCGAAAATAGCTCAGTTTTGCTGATAAACAGGACCAGAAATAAAGAACAGACAGTACATATCAGTAAAGTGTTAGTGAAAAAAAATCAGTTAAATCACAAAGTTCACACTAGGTAGTGTTACAAAAACTGGGGGCAGATTACAGCAATGATATTTATGAGACTTACAGATGGATTCATCAAAATCCTCTGCTGGTTCCAGTAAGAAGTTATCCCTCTCATGTTTCTGCATATCCTTGAACAACGTGAGTTCATCATCCTTCGATTTAGCAGGTAGAATACTCACAAAACTATGCCCTCTTGTGTGGGAGATTTCTTTCAGAGATCTCCTAGGTGATGGTGAGGGGGGCATCTTTATAGTCTATTAGTCTCGCAAAGGGAGTGTAGCTATGATCTTTCTTTTTCAGATATCAAACTGAGTCCATAATAGTCCATTTGAAGTATCTGCAAATAGACTTTTGTTAGTAAAGAACACAAACAGAAAATGCTCCAAAATTCAAAAGGGATTTGACATGTATCTTTGTGAAATATACAAAGAGCGTTGCTGACACTGCAAACGGAAGGCAAGAAATGGAAAGTAATGAAAGAACCCTTCACTTGTGAACGATGCATTGCCCAAAGTAGCCAAGCGAACTCACCACCGCACGAAATTATCTACCCAATACCTCATGCTAACATAGGTAGTACTACCTTTCTAGAAAGCAAACTGACAGGATGAACCTAACAAAAAGGCCCCCAAGAGGACCCTCAAAACTTGAAGTGTATCATAATTGTTGCACTCCACAGCCCAATCTGCCCAATCCATCACATTCTGGACGAAAAGTTCCACCCAATCCAGAGAAAACAGCCAACCCAAAACAAACCAGACAAACACCACACCACTGGAAAAGCTCACATTCAAGCCGACACCATCTCACAATCTACAAACACTGCTAGCCACATCTGGTGCGTCAACAGGGAGATGATCCAAATGATATACTAACCTCGCAATTAAAGAAACCCTTAGAAAAAAGGGAAAAGAAAGAAGCATGAAACGTCTGATATTCACTTAGTTGCTCAAGCAGCACCTAGTAATCAAGAAAGGTGCTCGTAAGAACTAACAATTACACACTTCACTGAACAACACCACTCTTCATCTTTTTCTTTTTCTTTTTTTTGCGAGACCCAGTTACAGGATCCACTATTAACCTACCGCAATAGCAAAACTCGACCGCCAATAACATCCCCTAAGATTTCTGACCATAAACCCTCGAGAATTGAGTAGAAAAAAAAGACTGAACCCTAAAAAATTGTTAGAAAAAGAACTTCAGATTGGGGACGAAGAGGCACCATTGTGCCATTGTAGAAGCTCATTCCAGTCTCGCGCGCCGGAGGAGAGGAAGAAGAACCTAATCACGGATAGACGCACGCTTATCCACAGCACAATGCGTGCGGGAGAAGTAAGATTCGGTTCGCCTGGCGAGAAAGAATCGAAAACTCCTAGACTAGGAGGGAATCCGTCCAGGCAAAGCCCGACCAGGAATCACTTACCAACAGAGGAAGAAACTAATCCGCCGACTCCCGGGTGGATCTCTCCGCATTCCACTGGGCGGGCGGGCGGAGGAGCAGCGCTGCGGCGGGGAGGGTGGAGCGGGAGCGCGGAGGATCCGGCGGAGAAAATGGCGGCGGGTGCGGCGAGCGCTTGGAGCGAGTGTGTCAGGTTGCCGAGTGGAGATCCCCCTCTCGCGCTCCCGGCTCCTCCCCTCTTCCCCGGGCCTTCTCTCCTGCAGTTTCCCAAAGAAACAGTGGCTACTGGCTATTGGGCCTTGGTGCCGCCTTTCTTCCCCGTCGTGGGAGCACAGTCAGTGGTAGCTGGGCTCCCGTCGCTCGCCGCCGCCCCTGCGGTCCGCCTCCTCGAGTCCTCGGGCCCCGCTGCCCTCCCCCGTTGGTTCAGCCTTTCTGCAGATAGTCGCCCGCGGCAGCTCCCTGCTAGGGGTCCGTGCCCTAGCGCCGCCACCGCCGCCGCCGCTACGGGTTGCCCGTCGCCGACTTGCTCCCTCCAGGGTCCAGGCCAAAGCTCCTTCCTATGGCCTATGGGTCAGCTGCTGCTGCGGGTTTTGCAGGTTTGAGTTGGCGGCAGGACTGGTCCAGCGGCTTTCGCTGCCGTTCTTCCCCTAATAACAGTCTTTTGATGTCCGTTACAGGTCATCATCATCGGAGCCATGAGCCTTTTAAGCTCAGGAGCCTCCCCAGTTCAACAATGCAGCGCCTGACATCATCATCTACACGTACTACTGTGATTTTCATATCAGAAACTCATTACTGCAGCTCAGTTAATTGATCATTTTCAGATTACTGCAACTCAGTTAATGATCATTTTCCTGTAGGAGACGTAGTTTGGCCCCCCATCATCAGTCTTTGGGCGATGTGAACTGATGTTATATACTACTCCTATGTTAATATTAATAGTTTCGTCTACCCACTACTATATGTGTTCGCATATAAAGTGTGATGCTGTTAATTTTAATTTAATTTGCCTATACGGAGGTCCCCATCACCAATGACTTTCATTTATATGTGGCAGGCTACTTTTTTTGATTATGCAAAATTAGGAAATACCCACTCTATGCATCGAGGATCTTAACATTATTATGCATCCAAATAAAAAGTGGAGCGGGGCCTGGACACGTGCTTATCCCATAAGCAATGCTGTTTAATTGATCTTGTAACCTGTTTAGTTGTATCTGTGGTAATGCAAACGCAAATGGAAACAGATTTAAACTAATTCTTGTGTTACCGTGGAAGGAACCAAACAACACATTGGTTAAGATAACCGAGCTACTTATACTTGACTGACAAGTGTTTTACAAGTAATCCTAACTTTTGGGGGTTTGAATAGATCTCTTGGAAATTGCAATTGGTGCCAAACTTTCCTCAAACTATGGTCTATCACTTGCCAATGACGTACAGCGATCGGGATCCAATTCTAGTTTGTTCTACATCCCACTTGCCCAAAGTCCAAAAGAAGGTTTAAATTTTAAAACTACTGGCTAAGTAGGGAGGATTTTCATGATGTTGCTATCCAGACTTGGTTCCAAAATTCTGGTAAACCTATCCATCAACACACTAAGGCTTTAACAACTACTATGAAAAATAGGTCAACAAAAAGAAACCTTTCAATTTTGAATCAACAGCTTCATAACATTGAGCAAGAGCTTTCTCTTCTTCAATAGGCTCCACCTTAACCATGCTAAAAATAAAGTTTAACCCAACTCCGTGATCAGATCCTTTACAGTTTACTCATTACAATAAACAATTATCAAAAAAGTGTAAGGTCTACTTCGGCAGCAAAAGGAAGTTTTTCCTAGGAAGATTGCCTTGCGGGTAGAAAAAATTTGAACTTTCTATTCCGATCTCTTCCCAGGGTAAGTAACCACGCATGAGGTAGTTTCTTTGCTCCCATTTGGCAGCAGGTTGTCTGACGTGGGGAACTTAACTAAGCACAACGTCTATCAGAAATATTGGTTGTCTAAGCAGATTATCTAGTTTTGCGGCTAAAATTGAAAACAATGTCTTAGAAAAACAAGAAAAATCATAATTTTTTGGATAATATAAGAAAATCACCACAAATCGATACCAACCACAATATTTTTAAGATACTCTCACCGATATGCTGAAATGGTTTTAAGATACTCTCCTAAAAAAATTACTACGTGATTTGATGGTGTTGATGCAAAACAGGTCTGCAAACACAAAGGGCTAATACCCGATTCAAACGTTAAGGCGTGCCAGCCGATTTGACCTTACTATCGGCAAAGGTGATAACTCGAATACTTTAGTCCTGACAACAGCGATGCGCCCGGATGTCACGGCTAAGAGGTACTCACACGGAACTCGAGAACGCGCCGAGCTTAAGTCGACGGATTCCTAAGAACTCGTAATAAAAGGAAAAAGTATGACGAAGTCGTCGAAAAGTAGATGCTGGAATATGAGTAAAAACGTGTGTTTGATTGATTTCTTCCTCTTTATTACAAGGCCCTAGGGTTTATATTTATACCCTGCCCAAAGAGCTACAACCAGACATGATTAGAATTCGAATTCCAAATTACACGGAATCCGTATACAAAACGATGCAAATAATTAAGGAAATAACAAACTATTCCTCGTGACAAATCGAGACTCCTCCATATGACAACTGGCAGCTTCCGGACTCCTCCTTTGCATCATCGGCAGATCCTTTGCCATAGTCATCGGCAGACTTTCTTATCTAGCCATCGGCACCATATTACTGTCTGTCACATTCAACTCCACCCTCATCGGCAACCATCCTCATCGGTAACCCGCATCGTACTGCCACCTTATCCTGCCATCCTAGACACGTGCCCAAAAACGGTGTCAACACATGCCCCCCAGTTTCGGAGTATAAAACTATTAATGCTCCGAAATTCTCTGCAGTAATGATGCCTTCTCCCGCAATCAATGCTCCTAATCTGGTAACCGACAACCTCAATCTAGACAACTCTGATCCTAATTCTCCGCAGATTCCTCGAAATCCCCAACTTCCTAAACGGACATTTTTCTTGGTCGTACATCGGCAACAATACCGTTACAAAGATCTGCCGATGATCTGACCAGGATATTCGCAAAAACGGTTACCTCCCCTCTATCCGCCCATCGGCAAGATGACCGTTATAGAATATCGCCGATGGACCGACCAGGAAATCTCGCACAGTAAAATATCTTCAGATAATGACCGCTTCCCGTCAAATCACCTGCACAATCCCTGGATTACCGTGCGAACAGTTACCATATCCACCTGAGTACCCTCGGGTTTCTCGGATGCGGCAAAGAGATAAGTCGGATTTGCCCTTGCCTGGTTTAGACCGATCAATTGTTGAACATCGGTTACCCATCAAGTCTGGGTTTCGGCCACATCAGCAACCAGCCCGCCGATGTAATCCTAACATTCTACCTGATATTAAGGCCGAAATCACTAAACTTATTGAAGCTAAGTTTATTCAGCAGTGTCGGTATGCCGAATGGATTTCCAATATTGTTCCGGTTTACAAGAAGAACGGGAAGCTTCGGGTGTGCATTGATTTCAGGAATCTCAATAAAGCTACGCCGATGGATGGATACCCAATGCCTGTCGCCGATCTACTGGTTGATGCTGCGGCTGGCCATCGGGTCATCAGCTTCATGGATGGTAATGCAGGTTGTCCATACACCAATTGATAGGGTGATACCTTGGTCGATCCATGACAAGCCATCCGATAAGACCACAATGCTTCATTTAATAATGTATGCCACCGCCTAGGATTTTCTTCAATCTTTCGTTTAATAAGCTTGATAATTCCTTTGTTAGACGCTTCGGCCTGCCCATTGGCTTGCGCATAATAAGGAGAAGAATTCAACACTTTAATTCCCATACCGATTGCGAATTCATCGAACTCCCCCGACGTGAACATGGTGCCCGGTGGGACAGATTCAAGATCAAGATCAACATGTCGATCTCTGACCTCGATCAAGAGAACGTCATCCCCGTGACGGAGGCCAACCTCAAGGATGAGCAGAAGCAAGCTATTGCCCAAGCCATGGAAGAGTTCAAGCAGCAATGCCTGAGGTCTTTCAGCATAAACAGGAGCGGCGAAGTGGTCCAGAAAGATGCACTGCCGGCACCACGGCAGGTTACCTTTGACGCCAATCCTGGCAAGCTTCAAGATATGGTTGACAATGCCATCAATCGAGCGTTGATTAACCAAGCTGGTGTATTGTCTAATACGGTTTTCAATGCCGTGGCAAGAACTTTCAAGGAAGGACAAATCCCACCAGATTATGTGGGCCCCTCCCATCATCAGCCAACGGCACCAGAGGTCACGGCTCCATCGGCTGCCTTGACGAATGCAAGTGCACAACCTGCCGTCCCTCCAAGTACATCGGGGACTACTGGTGCACTATCTATGCCGATGGCAACCAACCCACAATTTTCAGTTGGGTAGCATAAACTGACAACAGATATGTTGGCATCGGCAATGTCAGGGTTGACTCTTCCTCCCAATTGGTGGGGTTACGGTATGCCTCCAGAGCTGACGCCGGGAACATCACAAATAACTGACATGAGGGGCAAAACTCCTATGACATCTCATTACCCAAGCATCGGAGAAGAATTCCGTCGATAGTTCGATAATACAATTCATTTTTAAGGAGCACATACTTGGTTGCTTGAAATCGAACCCGTCTTTCAACTTTCTTGGATGGATCTTTTAGATAATCAATAATTTCTTTCCTCCAATCATCGGCACCGACTACCGATGTCGCATTAATCATTGGCTGATATCCCGAGGCATGCTGAGCTAACCGATTAGTGTCTTCATTATGCAATCGGGGAACATGCTCCAATCGGAAATCCTTGAATTCCTTTAACAATTGCATACTTCTCTCGAAATACGTTATGAGAACTTCACTTCGGCATTCATAGCTTCCGGCCAATTGATTTATAACCAACATAGAATCCCCGAATATTTCAACAGCATCAGCACGAACTTCTCTCAGCAACTCCAATCCCTTGATCAGAGCTTGATACTCAGCCTGATTATTTGTCGATGTGGCAACAATCGGCAAGGAAAACTCATACTTCCTCCCCTTAGGGGAAACTAATACAATGCCGATTCCTGCCCCTCGGTCACAAGTAGATCCATCAAAGAAGAGCGTCCAGGGTACAATTTCCAAGGTTTCCACTAGACCGCAATGCCGATGATTGGAGGAAAGAAATTATTGATTATCTAAAAGATCCATCCAAGAAAGTTGAAAGACGGGTTCGATTTCAAGCAACCAAGTATGTGCTCCTTGAAAATGAATTGTATTATCGAACTATCGACGGAATTCTTCTCCGATGCTTGGGTAATGATGAAGCTAGAAGTTTGATGGGGGAAATCCATGAGGGAGTGTGTGGAGCGCATCAGTCAGCTTTTAAGATGAAGTGGATGATTCGAAGGAATGGATATTTTTGGCCAACCATACTTGAAGATTGTTTTAAATATTTCAAGGGATGTCAAGGTTGTCAAAAGTTTGGTAATATCCAGAGAGCACCCGCATCGGCTATGAACCCTATAATAAAGCCTTGGCCGTTCCGGGGATGGGCCATCGATCTGATCGGCCAGATTTATCCACCATCTAGCAAAGGGCATAAGTTCATTCTAGTTGCCACTGACTATTTCACTAAGTGGGTTGAAGCTATTCCTTTGAAGAAAGTCACATCGGCCAATATGATTGATTTTGTGAAGGAGCATATTATTTACCGATTTGGGATTCCCCAAACGATTACTACCGATCAGGGCACCATGTTCACGTCGGGGGAGTTCGATGAATTCGCAATCGGTATGGGAATTAAAGTGTTGAATTCTTCTCCTTATTATGCTCAAGCCAATGGGCAGGCCGAAGCGTCTAACAAAGGAATTATCAAGGTTATTAAACGAAAGATTGAAGAAAATCCTAGGCGGTGGCATACATTATTAAATGAAGCATTGTGGTCTTATCGGATGGCTTGTCATGGATCGACCAAGGTATCACCCTATCAATTGGTGTATGGACATGATGCAGTGTTGCCTTGGGAAATTAAGGCTGGATCTAGGCGATTATCTTTTCAAGATCAATTAACTTCCGACAATTATGCCACTTTGATGACCGATGAATTGGATGATCTAGCAGGGCATCGGTTAAAAGCTTTAATGAGTATAGAAGAAAATAAGAAAATAGTTGCTAGATGGTATGATAAGAAAGTGAAGGCTAAAGAGTTTGCCGATGGGGATTTGGTATGGAAATTAATTTTACCAGTTGGGACCAAAAGTTCGAAGTTTGGAAAGTGGTCTCCTAATTGGGAGGGTCCTTATCGGATAAGTCGGTCGGCTCCTGGTAATGCCTACATTCTAGAAACCCTCGAAGGAATTGAATTTCCCAGAGCATTAAACGGTAAATATTTAAAGAAGTACTACCCCAGTATATGGGTCGATGCATAGAAGTTTAGGTGCCGATAACACTCCTATCGGCTGGATCCAAATGATTGGGGACAAGACTTGGTGTTTCAAAAGTTTAGGCGCCGATAACAGTCCTATCGGCTAGACTAAAAGCTGAGGAAGCAGGAAAGCGCAGATACAATGCCGATGGAAACTCTATGTGTTAAGCAGCGTCTGGATAGCCGATATAGCACGTAGCCGAATTTGGTTGGCTGCTTCTATCTCCTTGATGTCATCATCGGCAGAACCTTCTATCGGCTTCAGCTTCTTCTTCAGTTGGAGTGCCTTGCGACCATGAACATTTCGCTCGTGCTCAAGAAGCCTGATGGTCTCTGGCAATTGGTTCTCTTCCTGTTGGGCTTGGGATAAGGCGTTCTCCACTTCCTTGAGTTCCGCCAACAGGGATTCTCTTCTTGCCGATAGATCGGATATCTTCTGCTTCAGCGCATCTCCTGAAGATTTCAGGATACCGATGTTCTTGTGCTTCTCATCGGTCAGGAGTTTCTCTTTCCTCATTTCATCGGAGAGCTGAGTTTGAGCAGCTCTATCGGCAAGACGCCGAGAAGCTCTCTGGTACTGCAGCTGGCGACTCTCTAGATGAGCGGCTTGGAACAGGATCTCTTCGACGTCGGCCGGGATTTGGCCTCTGAGAGTTCTGAACAGGGTCTTGGTAGGGTCGGAGTCGTCGACCAAATGCGCTGTATCCTGGTGAAGGAGAACTGACAATTCTTCCAGCCTGGCCCTGATCTCTGCCGATGTAATGCCAACTGTCTGAGAAGAGCTTGCTTCTTCGCCTTCTTCTTCAGAGAGATCGATGGCGAAGGAAAATAAGCTATCAGGGGAATCTTGTTCCTGGGAGGGAAAGCAAGGTTAGCTCATATTCGGAGAATCGGCAAATGATACTGGCGGTAAACAGTGACTTACTTGCTTCAAGGCGATCTCTTGCCTTGGACTGGGAGGTGCTGACGGAGCTGCGGACTGACCGGCCAAAGATGCCGATGGAACTATATGTTGATCGGTTAAGGTTGCCGATGGGACGATATCGATTGAAGGAAGACAAGAAAGGTTATGAGACTAAATGAAAATGAGTTCATCGGCAACGGTATTGTTAAAGTATGTTACCTGGAGGGGGAACCACGGTTGTCTGAATCGGGAGAGCCGCCGATGATATAATTGGACCCACCGGACCAGTTGTTTGTTCGCCCACATCAACTGACGTACCTTCTGTTTGAGGCTCTTCCTGCTGGGATTCTTCCATCTGTGGTGCATCCTGCATTGGTTGGGGAGATGGCGCTTGCCGTGTCTGGGCTTCTGGAGAAGAAGGAGAAGACTCCACTGGGATTGGAGATACCGGAGGAGGAGGGGGAGTTGCTACTTTTTGACGTTTCGTTTCGGCCCTGGTGCTCTTGACACCCTTCCTCTTTGGCTGGCTGGACTGGGTGGCATCGGCACCTTGACGTGTGACCTTTGCCGATGCACTCGTTTGCTGCAATAACGAACAAGTGTTTATAAGTATAAATAAAGCCGATATAAAGATAGTCAGCGTAAAAGATAAAGATTTGACAAATTGCCTTGAAAGCCCGCGCCAGAGTGGGAGCAGCTACCGTTGGTGATGTCTGGGTTCTCCTGGTCGTAACTTTCCTGAGGCGCACGCCCCGATGCACGGTGGAAGCCAGAGTGGGAGCATTGTGGCCGATTGAGGAAATCGGGCCTGATGGAAACAAGTCGATCGGCTTGCCACTCCTGCTAACCAATGGAGGAATATTGTCAACCTGCAAAAGGAATACAAGGGTAAGCTGCCGATAGAAGTAATAGTGAGAAAATGAAACGTTGGTTTGAGTTACTTACAGTGTCATCGGGAACTTCGTATTCGGGGTCAATCATGCCGCGGTATGAAAGTGCCGATCTGCAGAATAGATGCTCTTTCCATTCTGCCCACCATAACTTGTATGCCTGAGTGATAAAAGCAGCCGGAACCCATTCTGACAGATCTACATCTACATCGGCGTTTGGTGGTAATTGGGCTACTCGAGTCCACTCAAGAAGGTTGTTGATGGTTTCTCTGGGTTTTATCACATCGGCATAGGGAAGTGCAATCGGCAACTGGCCGAAAGCTAACTGGCGAGCTAATGCCGATGGATTGTAAAATTCGTAAGTTTGGGGAGAAGTTTTCGTGCTACCGAAGAAATTCACTGGAATGGCTCTGGGAGTCACAATTGCCATCATCGCCTCATTGTCCCTGTCGAGAGCTTCATCAAATGGATTGAAGGTCAGAGGGAGCATGCTATCTGGGTCATCATAAGCCAGCCATGGTCGTTCATCTCTGGCCAGACCCTCATACAGAGTCTCGAAGAATCGGCCGATCTGATCCGGATTATTCCCTGAACCGGGTAGGACTATAACGGCTTCGCCAAAGTTCAAGGGGGCACGCGTTGCCGATTCCTCTTCACCCAACACATGATTTTCGGCTATATCTCTTGGGAAGTGCTGTGAGAACAAGTTGAAATCAAGGCGCTTATGCAGGTGCAGATTGAGCCACATATTAATAAACCACCAGGGGCCTCCCAAGTTGCCGATGGATTGGCCAAGCAGGAGTTTCTGGGCTACCTGATGAAGAAGGTGGTAAACAGCGCTGAGCAAATATCGGCCGAGAGGAAATTGGCCACCGTTAGCCAGTCTTTCTGCTGCCGATAGATAGACAGAAGTCGGTCCTGCCGATCGACCACAGAATACAAACTTGTCCAGCCACATGTTCAGAAAGGTGGTTTGCTCCTTTATGGTGACAGGCCCTCTCCCGCGGTACTTCTGAATGTACCCTGACCAACCGCCGATAGCGTGAGTCTCCACTTTGGCACTGGGGGCAGTATCAAAAAAGTGGGTGCTATCGGCAGAAGATATATCTAGCCCAGTGAGCATGGCTACATCGGCAAGGGTAGGAGAAGCAGGGCCGTGGCCAAAAACAAAAGCATTGAGGGTGTCTGACCAAAAGTAGGATGCAGCTATCAGCAGTGACTCGTTCCTGTGCATATCGGCAATGGATAGCCTAATGCATTGGGCTAGCTTCCTCTCACCCCACTGGACTTCATAAGAATTGCTGACCCTCAAGAACCAGTCTTTCCACCCTACGGTAGGGCTGGGCCAAGAGCGAAAAGTGTCTTTCCACAGATCTACAGAAAAGTTTTCAGCTCTAAAGGGGATCCTATTGGTTTCTGCGTTGATAAGATTGGTTGGATCTGAATCCCCTAGAGGACCGAGACATTGAAGGTGTGGTTGATCGGTGGGGATGACAATTTTATTGGACAACTCCTAGTGATTTTGGGGGAATAAAAATACAAAGAAAAAGGAAAAGGAGAATATTCAGTAAGATGAATCGCGGATGAATAGGAATAAAAAAAATATACACAGAAGATGAGATGGAAATCTGACCTCAGGGACGACGAAGCCAATGGCCATCTTGTCGTGAAGAGGACGTTGGAGGGCACCGGAGTTGATGAAGAGGAGTGCTTGTCGGAGGTCTTGAAGGTTGTAAATGGCGCCGCCGCTGGAAAAGTAAAGTTGGATAGTAGAATGGTGTGATGGGGAAGGAGTACCCAAGAAGGAACTATTTATAGGACAAGATGGGCAAGGGCAAATCCGACTTATCTCTTTGCCGCATCCGAGAAACCCGAGGGTACTCAGGTGGATATGGTAACTGTTCGCACGGTAATCCAGGGATTGTGCAGGTGATTTGACGGGAAGCGGTCATTATCTGAAGATATTTTACTGTGCGAGATCTCCTGGTCGGTCCATCGGCGATATTCTATAACGGTCATCTTGCCGATGGGCGGATAGAGGGGAGGTAACCGTTTTTGCGAATATCCTGGTCAGATCATCGGCAGATCTTTGTAACGGTATTGTTGCCGATGTACGACCAAGAAAAATGCCCGTTTAGGAAGTTGGGGATTTCGAGGAATCTGCGGATAATTAGGATCAGAGTTGTCCAGATTGAGGTTGTCGGTTACCAGATTAGGAGCATTGATTGCGGGAGAAGGCATCATTACTGCAGAGAATTTCGGAGCATTAATAGTTTTATACTCCGAAACTGGGGGGCATGTGTTGACACCGTTTTTGGGCACGTGTCTAGGATGAGAGGATAAGGTGGCAGTACGATGCGGGTTACCGATGAGGATGGTTGCCGATGAGGGAGGAGTTGAATGTGACAGGCAGTAATATGGTGCCGATGGCTAGATAAGAAAGTCTGCCGATGACTATGGCAAAGGATCTGCCGATGATGCAAAGGAGGAGTCCGGAAGCTGCCAGTTGTCATGTGGAGGAGTCTCGATTTGTCACGAGGAATAGTTTGTTATTTCCTTAATTATTTGCATCGTTTTGTATACGGATTCCGTGTAATTTGGAATTCGAATTCTAATCATGTCTGGTTGTAGCTCTTTGGGCAGGGTATAAATATAAACCCTAGGGCCTTGTAATAAAGAGGAAGAAATCAATCAAACACACGTTTTTACTCATATTCCAGCATCTACTTTTCGACGACTTCGTCATACTTTTTCCTTTTATTACGAGTTCTTAGGAATCCGTCGACTTAAGCTCGGCGCGTTCTCGAGTTCCGTGTGAGTACCTCTTAGCCGTGACATCCGGGCGCATCGCTGTTGTCAGGACTAAAGTATTCGAGTTATCACCTTTGCCGATAGTAAGGTCAAATCGGCTGGCACGCCTTAACGTTTGAATCGGGTATTAGCCCTTTGTGTTTGCAGACCTGTTTTGCATCAACACATCTTCCGGACTGCTATCCCGAGGCATGCTGAGCTAACCGATTAGTGTCTTCATTATGCAATCGGGGAACATGCTCCAATCGGGAATCCTTGAATTCCTTTAACAGTTGCATACTTCTCTCGAAATACGTTATGAGAACTTCACTTCGGCATTCATAGCTTCCGACCAATTGATTTATAACCAACATAGAATCCCCGAATATTTCAATAGCATCAGCACGAACTTCTCTCAGCAACTCCAATCCCTTGATCAGAGCTTGATACTCAGCCTGATTATTTGTCGATGTGGCAACAATCGGCAAGGAAAACTCATACTTCCTCCCCTTAGGGGAAACTAATACAATGCCGATTCCTGCCCCTCGGTCACAAGTAGATCCATCAAAGAAGAGCGTCCAGGGTACAATTTCCAAGGTTTCCACTAGACCGCAATGCTGAGTCACAAAATCGGCCATAATCTGCCCTTTGACTGCCTTAGCCGATTCGTAACGCAAATCGAACTCCGACAGCGCTAAAATCCATTTACCGATCCTACCACTCATAATCGGCATAGATAGCATGTATCGGACCACGTCATCTTTGCAAACGACAGTGCATTCGGCCGATAACAGGTAATGTCTCAGCTTGATACATGAAAAATATAAGCATAAGCATAGTTTATCAATGGCCGAATACCTGGTTTCAGCATCAATCAACCTCCTACTCAAATAATAAATTACCCTTTCTTTCCCTTCAAATTCTTGAACTAAAGCTGAACCGACAACCGATCCATCGGTAGATAAATACAATCTGAAGGGCTTCCCTTGTTGAGGTGGAACTAAAACTGGAGGATTTACTAGATACTTCTTGATTTCATCCAGAGCCAACTGCTGTTCTTCTCCCCAAACAAACTCTTGATCGGCTTTCAATTTAAGAAGAGGATTGAAAGCACGAATCCTTCCAGATAAATTCGATATAAATCTCCTGATAAAATTTACCTTGCCGATCAAGGATTGGAGCTCGGTTTTGTTGGTAGGGGCCACTATTTTATTGATGGCATCAATAGATCTTCGACTAATTTCAATACCCCTCTGATGTACCATGAAACCAAGAAACTGCCCTGCCCATACGCCAAATGCACACTTGTTGGGATTCATCTTCAATCCATGCTTCCTTGTGCACTCTAACACTTTTCGTAAATCGGCAAGATGCTTTGAGAAATCTCCAGACTTAACCACCACATCATCAATATAAATCTCTACGAGCTTGCCGATGAACTCATGAAATATAAAATTCATAGCCCTTTGATAAGTAGCACCAGCGTTCTTCAACCCAAAAGTCATGACTATCCATTCAAATAATCCAACATGACCAGGACACCTGAATGCGGTTTTTGGAATATCCTCCTCTGCCATGAATATTTGATTGTAACCTGCATTACCATCCATGAAGCTGATGACCCGATGGCCAGCCGCAGCATCAACCAGTAGATCGGCGACAGGCATTGGGTATCCATCCATCGGCGTAGCTTTATTGAGATTCCTGAAATCAATGCACACCCGAAGCTTCCCGTTCTTCTTGTAAACCGGAACAATATTGGAAATCCATTCGGCATACCGACACTGCCGAATAAACTTAGCTTCAATAAGTTTAGTGATTTCGGCCTTAATATCAGGTAGAATGTTAGGATTACATCGGCGGGCTGGTTGCTGATGTGGCCGAAACCCAGACTTGATGGGTAACCGATGTTCAACAATTGATCGGTCTAAACCAGGCATCTCTGTATAATCCCAAGCAAAGCAATCTTTATATTCCTTTAACAAACTAGTCAATTGTCGCTTACTCTCAGGATCTAATTGAGCACTAATAAAAGTAGGCCTAGGCTTATCACCATTACCTATATCTACTTCTACCAAATCATCGGCCGATGTGAATCCCTGGCCTAATTTTCCATCATCGGCGAATCTATCCATTAAAAACCGTCGTCAGAACCGACTGCTTGGATCGGTGGAATCTCATAGTCGGCAACTTTGAGAAAATCTTTCTCCCAAACTTCTCCTGAAATGCACCTGGTCCTTTCGTAAGTATCCGCTTCTGCCGATGCGATAACATAAGAAGAATCTCCTGGGACAATCTCAATCTTGTCACCTACCCACTGAACCAAGCACTGATGCATTGTAGATGGGACACAACAATTGGCATGAATCCAATCTCTCCCCAATAATAAATTGTAGGCACCTTTTCCGCTGATCACGAAAAAAGTTGTCGGCAAGGTTTTGCTGCCGATGGTCAACTCTGCACATATCGCCCCCTTGACTGGAGACACGTTTCCTTCAAAGTCTTTGAGCATCATATCGGTCTTGGTCAAATCTTGATCCCCTTTCCCAAGCTTCCGATATACTGCATACGGCATAATATTAATAGCAGCTCCACCATCAACTAGGATCTTGGTCATTGGCTGCCCATCAACCCTTCCTTTGAGGAACAAAGCTTTAAGATGCTGCCTCTCGTCATCGGCAGGTTTCTCCAAGATAGCCGTCATCGGATCCAGAGCCAACTGAGCTATCTGATCAGAAAATTCCAACTCATCATCACTGGCTGGTGCAAGAAACTCCATCGGCAACATGAAGACCATGTTGACGCCTGCCGATGGACCTTCCCTCTTAGTGTCTGACGGCTGCCGACTTCCAGAGTTCTCTCCTTTGTTTAGCTCTTCTTGCCTTTCTCGTTGCAATCTCCTTTTCTGTGTTTTGGTTAGTCCTCGAGGGCACCATGGAGGAAGTGGCCTTTGCCTTGCCGTCGGGCGTCGATTCTCCCTTGACTCCATACGATGCGTGTTAGCATCCCTGCAAAATATGAATTCATCGGGAACCCGCGCATCAGCCATTCCTTCGAGCTCCTCTTGGTTCCTGGGAAAATACTGGACACGGTCACTAAGTCTGTTGTGCCCACTAAATCTGCCCCCCAGCCGGTCATGAACTGACACCCTTCCTCTGATCGGCCCAATAGCTCGCCGTTCATCATCATGATAATGCCGATCGATCCTATCGTACCGATCATAACCGTTGCATTCAGGGCAGTTTCTGACAGTAGGAAGCTTGATATTTTCCTCCCAACAATGGATGAAGAATGGACAATTCCAATGATCCCTGTGCCGATTCCACTCCTGTCGGCGTCTTTCTTCTTCCCGTCGATAATCTTCCTGCTGGCGCCGATACCGATCTTCCCGTTGTTGCCATTTTTCTCGAGGCCTTCTATGAGTTATGACGATACCAGATCGAGGAAGCCTTCCTGAGCTAGTTCCCTCCTGGACCAAGCCCTTACTTCTTGCATCGACAGTAGTAACTCGATGCTGAGGATCTACCGATGCACTCTTCTCAGCTGTCTCGATGTTAAGACCTTAGCCTTCCCTTTAGCATCCAACATGTTTGTCGGGAAAGGATGTTGGTCTATCTTCATCGGCTTCTGGGCTTTGGAATTGTCAAACTTGATTTTCCCTGACTCTATAGCCGATTGCAGCTGCTGTCTGAATACTTTGCACTCGTTGGTGTCATGGGAAGTTGCATTATGCCACTTGCAATATCTCATCCTCTTCAACTCTTCTGCCGATGGGATCACATGGTTAGGTGACAGTTTGATCTGACCTTCCTGAAGTAGAAAGTCAAATATCCTATCAGCCTTAGCGGTGTCAAAGGCAAACTTCTCTGGTTCCTTTTGCCCAAAAGGACAAGACATCGGCTTTTTGTTTTTTACCCACTCTGCCAAACCGATTACTGGTTCTTCATCAGAATCTGAGCTTGTTGCTTCATCGACAAACGACACTTTCTTATTCCATGCCCTCTTAGGCTCGAAAGGCTTGATGTCTTGATCAGAAATCCTCTGCACCAAATGACTTAAACTTTCGAACTCCTGAGAGGCATACTTATCCCTGATATGTGGCAACAAACCCTGGAAAGCCAAATCGGCTAGCTGCCGATCATCTAGAACCAGGCTATAACATTTATTCTTGACCTCTCGTATCCTCTGCACAAATCCCTCAACCGACTCATCATTACGTTGCCTCAACTTGACCAAGTCGGTGATCTTCTTCTCATGAACCCTCGAGAAGAAGTATTTGTGGAATTGCTTCTCTAGATCGGCCCAAGTAATTACTGAGTTGGGAGGTAATGATATGAACCAAGTAAAGGCCGATCCAGACAATGATGACGAAAATAGACGAACCCTCAATTCGTCCCTGTTACCAGCCTCTCCACATTGAATAATGAACCTGTTGACATGCTCCATGGTTGACGTGTCGTCCTGTCCGGAAAACTTTGTAAAATCCGGTACCTTGTACCGATGTGGAAGCGGGATCAAATCATACGCGGGAGGATACGGTGTCCGATAAGAATAAGTGTTGACTTTGGGTTTTATCCCAAATTGTTCCCTCATTACTTCAGCAATCTTATCGACCTAATATGCATCGGCATCTTGCCGATGAGGCGGCTGCGGATCTGGCACTTGGTGGCGAACCTCCACGTGTCTGTTCGGGACGTGATCTACACGGAACATTGTATTGATCACCTGTCCTCCAATCTGCGGACCACCAAACTGCTGTCCACCGATTGGCTGTCCTCCGAGTTGCTGTCCAAAATTCATTGGCTGGTTGGGAATCCCCTGTCCTTGGAACCCGGGATAGACCTGCCCTTGCTGGAACCCTGTAGTCTGGTAACTCTGCTGGGGTGATTGTGGAAAGGCTTGTTGTCCAAGCCTTCCATTATTAGCGTTCATCGGCATAGGCGCTGCCGATGATTGGTAATTGGGTACCGTCGTTGAATTGACATACCCCGACTGGGCCATAGGCCTCTGTTGCATCAGCATTGACTCTGCCGATGCGTTGGGCATCTGGAACATTGAATCTTGAGGATTCCCAGTGTGAGGCCTTGCAGTAGTGGTTGTGGTATACCGAGGACTCTGGTTCACCGGCGCATTGGGAAGTGCCGATGTCATAGGAGTTTTGCCCCTCATGTCAGTTATTTGTGATGTTCCCGGCGTCAGCTCTGGAGGCATACCGTAACCCCACCAATTGGGAGGAAGAGTCAACCCTGACATTGCCGATGCCAACATATCTGTTGTCAGTTTATGCTGCCCAACTGAAATTTGTGGGTTGGTTGCCATCGGCATAGATAGTGCACCAGTAGTCCCCGATGTACTTGGAGGGACGGCAGGTTGTGCACTTGCATTCGTCAAGGCAGCCGATGGAGCCGTGACCTCTGGTGCTGTTGGCTGATGATGGGAGGGGCCCACATAATCTGGTGGGATTTGTCCTTCCTTGAAAGTTCTTGCCACGGCATTGAAAACCGTATTAGACAATACACCAGCTTGGTTAATCAACGCTCGATTGATGGCATTGTCAACCATATCTTGAAGCTTGCCAGGATTGGCGTCAAAGGTAACCTGCCGTGGTGCCGACAGTGCATCTTTCTGGACCACTTCGCCGCTCCTGTTTATGCTGAAAGACCTCAGGCATTGCTGCTTGAACTCTTCCATGGCTTGGGCAATAGCTTGCTTCTGCTCATCCTTGAGGTTGGCCTCCGTCACGGGGATGACATTCTCTTGATCGAGGTCAGAGATCGACATGTTGATCTTGATCTTGAATCTGTCCCACCGGGCGTGCCAAAAGATGTGTTGATGCAAAACAGGTCTGCAAACACAAAGGGCTAATACCCGATTCAAACGTTAAGGCGTGCCAGCCGATTTGACCTTACTATCGGCAAAGGTGATAACTCGAATACTTTAGTCCTGACAACAGCGATGCGCCCGGATGTCACGGCTAAGAGGTACTCACACGGAACTCGAGAACGCGCCGAGCTTAAGTCGACGGATTCCTAAGAACTCGTAATAAAAGGAAAAAGTATGACGAAGTCGTCGAAAAGTAGATGCTGGAATATGAGTAAAAACGTGTGTTTGATTGATTTCTTCCTCTTTATTACAAGGCCCTAGGGTTTATATTTATACCCTGCCCAAAGAGCTACAACCAGACATGATTAGAATTCGAATTCCAAATTACACGGAATCCGTATACAAAACGATGCAAATAATTAAGGAAATAACAAACTATTCCTCGTGACAAATCGAGACTCCTCCACATGACAACTGGCAGCTTCCGGACTCCTCCTTTGCATCATCGGCAGATCCTTTGCCATAGTCATCGGCAGACTTTCTTATCTAGCCATCGGCACCATATTACTGCCTGTCACATTCAACTCCTCCCTCATCGGCAACCATCCTCATCGGTAACCCGCATCGTACTGCCACCTTATCCTGCCATCCTAGACACGTGCCCAAAAACGGTGTCAACAGATGGAGTTGCCCTAAAGAGGCTTATATTCAGTGTGTAACATAACCCAACTTTGGAGGGTAAAACCTATCCACAACCCCATCAACAATAATACAAATGATTTCAGAATTATTTAACAAATTTGGGGGTTGTATAACAATACATTCCAATTCCAATATCCTGATTCCCTTGAATTATTTTCATGCTACACATAGCACTCAACAATCAAGTAAAACATGTATTCAGAACAAATACATCCACTTGTGAAATGTGAAAAGCATGTTCCTATCATCATTTAACTTTTATACATCATGTAAAAAAAATTATACAATTCTAGAGATGGTAGCATGTCATCCTCAATCTTCTATACTGCTAGTAAGCAAGCGATTAAAAAAGCAAGTGTTAAAAATTAAAGAAATCAAAGCATGTGAACTATATAGTATATACACACTACAAGATATGTGTGTCTTTTTGACGTATTTAGTATGACGATGGGTCATTACATCACTATATTATCTATTTTTGACGTTATTTTCTAGGAATTTTGATTTAGTGAGCTTTAAAAATTGTACGTCACAATATATGTCATATACCTATTTGAAGTTCATTTATTGACACTATTTTCTACGTCATCAGGCCTATTTTGTAGTGTCATGAGCCTTTGACAAAGATTTGGTGTCACAAAAATATTGATTGAATTATTTTAAATAATATTTCTGATGTTGGCATGCCTTGTTGCCAAAAAAAATTATTTTTTTAGATGTTAATTTTAGCCCAACTATTGTTTCCTATTCTAGTTGGACCACCTGTGTAAAGAAGCCACCACCAATCTCTCATGGACCACTTAATTTAGTTTTTTTCCATTCTAGTTGGGCCACCTGGGTAAAGAGAACCCTAGCCACCTGCATCATAACTCACAGCCAACTAAACTAGCCACTACACCTCATAAGTGTTTGTAATAGGTTGCTCGTTTTATTGTTTTATTGTATATATTCGTATACAACAGATGCTACACCATACAACCTCCTATTTGGATCGAACACTTAGTCGAAATAGGTTTGCCTTGCGAGCGTGAGTCAAGGCGACCCGACGGCGAGGGTAGTGGCCGGCGGGGCGGCTGTCGTAGGCGAGGATAGCAGCTGGCGTCACAGCCGGCGTCGGTGAGGTGCGCAACCAGCTGTCTAGCCCACGGCTAGTGCCACAGCTGTCAAGCCTGTGGCCAGCGCCGGCGGCCATCGAGGAGCGCGGCCAGGGCCGGCGGCCGTCCAGGATAGCGGCTGGGGCGCGGCTAGGAAAGTGCAAGGCCGGTGGTGGGCGACGAGAGTGCAGCAGCCGGCGAGGTGAGCTGCTGCAGCCATCGGCCATTGAGGGGACCTGCTAGCGGCTGGGGCCACGTCTGGCGAGGTGTGTGGTTAGGTCCAGCGCCCGGTGCGGACGACCGACAGCAGGCAGCGCTGCTATCCGCGAAGCACCGTGCGGCAACGGGGCGGCTTTGCGAGTGGGCTGACAAGCATTGATTTGTTGCAGCGGGGCAGCTGGAGCTGATTTCCATCAAGACTGAGTACCATTGATTTGTTGTCCACAGTGTGGTAGCTGCAAGAAAGGTACAATTTTGCATCTCGGTGCTTGGTAGCTGCTGCCTGCTAAAGTATTTGTTAGCCTATGTGAATGTTGATCCTGTCTTCAGTTAGAGCATGATATTTTTCTAAATATTTGTTCAACACATTATTGGAGATAAAATAATGCTAAACTATTGCATACAAAATGCATATAAATAATATGTGTGATAACTTTGGTTCAACATCATGTATATGTAATGTTTTTTTGAGGAATTGTATCTCATAATTTGGTGTAGATGGATAGATCTTGGATCAAGAGTAGGATGTTCAGTAGGGACGATGTGGAAGGGGTGAAGGAATTCATGAACTTTGTTTCTAAGAGATTCAATTATGATGACTTGCTCTATCCACGTCATCAGTGTTTGAACCATGTTCGCAAACCTAAAGGACAGGTGGAGGATCACTTATATATTCACGGGATGGCTGCTACTTACACTAGATGGGTATATCATGGAGAACCATTGGTGGTTGTACCACATGAAATTGATCACCATATTGATGAACATAGCCTCAATGATGATTTTGACATGGATGTGGCTGATGAAAATGACCTTGATGATGCAATTTGTGGTTTGGTAGAGGAGTTGTACATAGCTGAAGAGGAAGGTAAAAGGAAAGAGTCCATGTTTGCAATTCTATTGGAAGAGATGAAACAAGAGTTGTACCCTAGTGGTCCTTGCAAAATGTTTTATTTTGTGGTGGGTTACATCATAACAAGTGATTTTACAGAATTCCTAATGTTGCATTCACAGTATTTCTGAAGTTGTTGTCATCAGCTTTCCCACATTCCTCTATTCTTGCAACCTATGCGGAAGCAAAGAGACTTATCCGTGCATTGGGGCTCGGATACAATTCAATCCATGTGTGTTCAAATAATTGTGTCACAATTTAAAAAAAGATGATGTGTGTCTAGTTTGTAGTGCATCAAGATTGAAAAGTCAATGATGGCAAAAAGAAGATTCCTGAGAAGGATTTATGACATTTTCCATTTATTCCTAGGCTCAAGAGAATCTTTTCTTCCAAGAAAAGTTCAGAGGAGGTGCAATGGCACAAGTTGAAGAGGAAGCCAGTGGAGAATATGCTTATCCATCCAACTAATGGCGAGGCTTGGAAAGACTTTGACAGAAAGTATGGGTGATTTGTAGAAGATGCTAGGAACATTAGACTTGGCCTTGCTACCGATGATTTCAATCCATTTGGTAAGATGAGCTCCTCGTATAGCATGTGGCCAGTGTTTCTTATCCCATACAACTTTGCTCCATGGGAATGTGTAGAGCAATCAAACTTTATGATGAGTCTGCTTATCCCTGGTCGAGAATGTCTAGGAAAGGACATTGATGTCTTCTTGGAGCCACTTAAGCTTGCCATGCTAGTCATGTGCAGCTGTGCACTTACACATCTAACACTGAAATATCTCACCTGTACTATTTTCTATAAGGTGACATTCATGCCAAAATTCAAACCTTGTATTTATGTTTTCACTGAAGTGAGGTTTCTTTTTCTCATGCATGTAAAGAGGCTCCAATGACTCAATATGAGTGGAAAAGATTGAAAGATGCATGCACAACAGTAGGGTGTTATGTAGTCTTGGAATAAAAGAGGCAGCAGAAGTCCTGAAGAAGTCTGGACCAAAGGCCATTAATGCATCAAAGGCCACTAATGTTGATCGTGAAAACTCTGGCTCATTGTATCAGCCTAAAGATGGTGAAGACATTGTCGGTTTTTAACCCCGGGGGGTAACACTAACGAGTGAATTTGTGTGTGTGTGTGTTCTGTTCCGAATGGTGATACAAGATGAACATGAGAATTTATCCTAGTTCGGGCAATAGAAGGCCCTACGTCTAGTGGGGGAGAGCTTGTATTATCTTGCACCTAAGTACTTGTACATGGGTGAATACAAGTGTTGATGGTTATGAGTTCTAAGTCCAAACTGTGTGGAGCTAGGATGTAGCGTGGAGTATGTGAGCCGTGCTCTATGTATATCCCGTTGCTCAACCTTGACGTCCCCTTTTATAGACCAAGAGGAGGCTCAAGGTTACAATATATAGGAGCTATGGTATGCCTCGATTGGGTTATGGCCCGGGTCAACTCGAGGCATCTGTACCGGTGTGCTCTCGGCCGGTCTTGTTGCATCATACTAGGCGATGATGGCGCGTGCACCTCCTGGGCTGACCCTCTGTATTTCGCTTGGTATTGGTTCGCAAATACGCACGCCTGTACATCTTGGTAGCCGTCATGTCGGGAGTAGTTCGAGCGCTGACTTCCGTCACTCAACCCTTCTATTGAAAGGACGAGGCGAGCTGGAGGGCCTGGCAGGTTAGGCGGCGTCCGTATGCGAGAGCGCTGATCGCTAGGCCTCGAGGGGCCTTCCGATGGGACATTACGCTTGTTGTAACAGTGCTAGTGTGTACCTTTCTTTGAATTTGGGGATAAGGTTGAGGGAAAGTGGGATTTGAGAGGCGCACAATCCATCATCACGATTGTCGTGCCTGCAGGGTTAGGTGGGAGCCTGTCAGTCGCATTAAATGCCCTGACTCCCGTACCGGCGAGAGGCGGCGGGGGCGAGCCTTTGCGCTCGAGGCCAGACGGTTCGCTCAATGTTGTTTCTACAATCAAGGGTCATCTGGTCTTGAGACTATGGGCGTTCGCTCGACCCTGTTTCCATCACCGAGACTCGGGTCGATCAGCGTACGATATTGTGGGCCGAGTCATGGCTTCGATCAGCGTGTGCTTTGTAGGGGGGTGTCGAGATTAACTCCTGGGTCAGTCTTTTATCCTTTTTTAGGGATATCTGTTTGGGTACCCCTTATTGATATCCTCGATAGTAGCCCCGAGCCCCTGCTGGAGCACTGGTGGTCGAGTTGGGGTTTATTGATGATCGGATTTCCATGGGGGGGGGCGCGAGCGACCCCCACAGGGGTAGCCCCCGAGGCCTTGGAGGAGTCAGACTCCTTCGAGGGCTTGTGTAGTCTTAGTTCTGGTTGTTTTTGACCCTCTTTTCGTTGAGGGGTGTTGGGTCCTGTGGAGCCCTCGAGCCTCATGTACTCGCGATTTTGCTGACGTCCACTTTCATCTCGCGATTCCTTTTGATTGGTCATGAGGAGAGGAGCGTGGCGCACCCTAGATAGGGCAAGCGTCGACATCCTCAGTGAGCTCCTATCAAGAAATCCAAGTGAGAACTCATGCCCTATTCGATGAGGGTTGGTTGTGAGCCCGGGGGCATTCCCACTGAAAGGTCCTAATATGGCTAGAGGGGGTGAATAGCCTATTTAAAAATTCTACAAACTCACTAGAGCAAGAGTTTAGTAAATAACAAAGTGAATCTTTTTGCTCTAGCTCTAATAGGGTGTTTGCAAGCCACCTATCCAACAATTCTAGTTGATATGATCACTAGGCACACAAGAGCTATATCACTACAAGCTACACTAGTGAACTATGCTACAGAAGACAAGATAAGAAACTAAACTAGTTACACTACTTTGCGATATGTAAATAGAGAGGATTAGATATTTATACCGCTGTGTGGGGATGAACCAATCACCAATGTATCAACAAACAAGCACTGGGAGAATGCCAAACAATCACAACTGAGACACCAATTTTTCTCTCGAGGTTCACGTGCTTGCCGGCACGCTACGTCCCCATTATGTCGACCAACACTTGGTGGTTTGGTGGCTAAGAGGTGTAGCACGAACCTCGTCCTCACTAGGACACCGCAAAAACCTACCCACAAGTAAGGTAGCTTAATGACATGAGCACTTTACTAGAGTTACCTTTTGGCTCTCCGCCAGGGAATGTACAAGACCCCTCACAATCACCGGGAGATGGCCACGAACAATCACCAACTCCTGCCAATGCTCCTCTGTTGCTCCAAGTTGTCTAGGTGGTAGCAACCACCAAGAGTAACAAGAAAACCACAGCCAAATTGATCCCCAAGTGCCACTAGATGCAATCACTCAAGCAAATGCACTTGGAATCACTCCCAATCTCACAAAGATGTTTAATCTATGAAGGAGATAAGTGGGAGGTGTTTGCTTAGGCTCACAAGGATGTCAAGTATGCTATAATGCCAAGAGAGGGAGCCCCAAGCCGGCCAATAACTATTTATAAGCCGCTCAAATAAATAGAGCCGTTGGCTCTTTCACAAGGCAGAAATTGGGGTCACCAGACGCACAGCTAGTGACCACCGGATGCTCAACCTATGCGTCAGGTGCTTGGAACAGAGCCATGTGTCCACTGCTTGAACCACACACGTCGATCTCTAACGGTCAAAACTGAATCACCGAACGTGCTCAACCGGTGCACACCGGTCACGTGCGTAGAGAGATCTGCAAACGCGTGGGGTCATCAGACCCACACCACCGGACGCGCTCCTAAGCGTCCGGTCCCTTACCCAGAGAGGTTTGTAAAACACAGAACCACCAGACTCGCACCACTGGACGCGCCCTGAGCGTCCGGTGCCTCATCCAGAGGTGCCCCAAGAAAACAGGCAGCACCGGATGCGCCAACCGAGTTTAGCCCGCGTCCGGTGCCTAACCCTAACTAAGCGAGGCACTTGACAGCGCACCGGACGTGTAGACTCAGCGTCCAGTGCCTCCACAGTCAGTGCCCGGTGAGTGTTTTTAAGCGAGAAACACTCCCGCGACTTCTCCAAACTTTCCTTCGGCGCAATAGAAAATATGCATTTCATTTTCTTCAAAGTGTGCCAACACTACCAAGTGTACACCACGATGTGCATGTGTGTTAGCATTTTCACAATTATTTTCTTCAAAGGATTCAAGTTAGCTCACTAGGTTCTAAATGCATACATATGAACAATGACACCTAGTGGCACCTGATAACTGCTTAGCCAAAGAATTCCCCTCTTTATAGTACGACTATCTATCCTAAATGTGATCACACCCTCTATGGTGTCTTGATCACCAAAACCAAAACCCTAAGAAATACCTTTGCCTTGATCTCCATAGGGTTTTGTTTTTCTCTTTCTTCTTTTCCAAGTTGAGCACTTGATCATCTTGTGGTCATCACCATCAACACCATGATCATCACTTGCTCCATCACTTGGCATGTACCAACCTCATTAAGTCTTCACACACTTAGTATGGAGGTTAGTACTAGGGTTTCATCAATTGTCCAAAACCAAACTAGGGCTTTCACCCACTGACGCTAGACTTGCGCGGGCGAGAATACCCCGTTCGATAGGGTCCGGCGGCTCGATGCCTCCCTCTGTGGGGATTTCTTGCCTTCCAGCTAGTCTCAGCATTGGATACTCCCAGTAGGATCTCAAGGATCTTATTTCGAGCATTGCCTTGTTTTGATCCCCTTTGGGTGTCCCAGACTCGAGTACTCGAGAGCGACTGTCGAACCCTGGTGGCGGGCCAGTCTACGCTCTCTCGAGGTTTCATTGGTGGCCGGAGCCTGACTTACCTTGAGGTGGAAGGAGTCATCATGGCGGTTTGCCTTCTTGCCCGTTGGGCATGTCTTTTTTAGGAGAGTGCCATTGCAACATTATCCCACTTGTGCGGAAACCGTAACGTCCTATCGCTAGAAATTTGGGACCGTTAGGCGGCGCATTTAAGGTGGGGAGTTTCTGTGATTATCGGATCTGCATGTTGCGGTTTGTCTATATATTCGACGGATCCATCTCGTTATTCCTTCTTCCGCCTTTTGTTGCCTTGTTTTTCCTTTCTTCTCTCATCTTCCTGCGCACAAGAGAGAGGGAAAGAGAGATAGCTAAAAAACTTTCCCCACCTTCTTCATCGTCTGGCCGACCTCATTTGCTATGCCTGTGACGCTGATCGCCGCCGATGACTGGTGCCCATCGAATGTGACGAAGCGCCAGCTATGGGATCTGGTGGGCGAGGGGCTCCTCCGTCCTGCTACTTCCTTGACGCGACCGGAGTGGATCGCGCTGCCGGCAGAACACCGGGAGCCGAGCCCTCCTAAATGTTACGGTGGTCTCCTTCATCAAGTTCCATTGCCACGGGCTCGAGTCTCCCCCAAGCCACTTCATGAGGGCGCTCCTCCGTCATTACGGAGTCAAGCTTTAGCACCTCTCCCCCAACGCCATCTCCAACGCAGCGATTTTCACCGCGGTGTGTGAGGGCTACTTGGGGCTGATGCTGCACTAGGAGTTGTGGCTTCATCTCTTCTGGGGCGAGCTATTCCACGCCCCTAGTGGAACCGCTGGAGTGAGAAAACCAGTGCGGGAGGGCTGCCTCAACTTGGTGCAGAAGTCGAGATGTACAGAGGAGCCTCGAGAGTACATCCCGACTAGGCTGATGTCGAATCATGCCCAATGGGACTCCCAGCGGTTCTATCTATGGAACGACGATGGCCTCTTCCCACCTACACCAGGCGGCTTGTCATGGCGTGCCAGGACAACTGGAACTACGGCTTGGTCAAAGACCGTCAGTCCCCTCCTCGGTGCCCTAAAGCGCCTGCGCAAAGTGGGCTTGACGGCGGCTCTTGCCCTCTCAGCGGTTCATCATCGACTGGTACTCCTGCTGATGTCTCGGCCGCTGAGAATGGACAAGATGGGCCCCCGCGCTCCATCCCGAGACCTCGAGGTGTGTCAGATGTCGAGGGAGGCGCTTCCTGATGTGGAGGTGGCCGCTAGAGTCAGGGCGGCTATCTCCGATGATTTTTAGGCTGAGAACGTGAACACGTTCCCTATGAAGCCTGACGAGGGTCATTTTGACCTGGTAAGTACCTCAAGTCGTGGCCTTTCGAGCCTTGTTATCTTTGTTTAGTTTTGTCACCCTTTGTCTAGTCTTTCTGATACTTGGCCTTTTCTTTGTAGGGGGAGATCAACGTTAGATCATCTAGGCCTCCGGTGAAGGAGGACAAGACTGATTGCGAGGTGAGACGTTCTTCTACTCAAAAGCATAAGACTGTGCTTGACATGAAAATGAAGAAAGAGAAGAAGAAGAACATCACCCGGCAGGCACTCGAGCAGCGTCGGGCCCAAGCGAGGCATGAGGGGAGGCCTAAGGAAGCCTCCCCCGACGAAGACGATGAGGAAGATGATGAAGTTGATGACGACGAGGACGTAGAAGGAATGGGGGCGTGTCTTGATTGCCTCCTGTAGCCTCCTCCTCGATCTGACGTCCTGTCGATGCAGGAGGGAGCCCCCAAGGAGCCACAAGGAGGGGAGCAAGGAGGTTGCCAAGAGGAACCATCATCCCGCCGCCCACGTGGCGGCACACCTCCTGCCACCGCTCAGGCTCGGGCCGACCTGCCCCCACGCCCACCCAAGGATTCTAGGCCCGGTCTTCGGGTCAAGACTTCCACGATGGGGCCATTAACTCGAGGCCGTGCTGCCACGGCTGCCTCAAGCCAAGGTGGGGGTGTCGGAGGAGTTCAAGACTCGAGGAGCGTCGTGAGGGGCAAGCAGAACCAGCGCCTAACGTTGGCTCGGGGCTACCGCGAGCTTCGACGCATGGCGATGCCTCGAGGCCAACTGGTGATGCCCGTGGGACTAGGAGGAAGGTTGCCCTCCCCATGGGTGAGTTTCTCTAAATATCACTGTTGATGCAAAAGCTGATCTGCAAACACAAAGGGCTAATACCCGATTCAAACGTTAAGGCGTGCCAGCCGATTTGACCTTGCAATCGACAAAGGTGGTAACTCGACCACTTTGGTCCCGACAACAGCGATGCGCCCGGATGTCACGGCCAAGAGGTGATCACGCGGAACTCGAGAACATGCTGAGCTTAAGTCGACGAATTCCTAAGAACTCGTAATGAAAAGAAAATATTGACGAACTCGTCGAAAAAGTAGATGCTGGAATATGAGTAAAAACTTGTGTTTGATTGATTCATCATTACAAGGCCCTAGGGTCTACATTTATACCCTGCTCAAAGAGCTACAATCAGACATGACTAGGACTCAAATTCCAAATTAAACAGAATCTGTATACAAAACGAATTTAAATAACTAAGGAAAACATAAAACTATCCCCTTGTAACTGACCGGGACACCGCCACTGATCAATCGGCAATCCCCACGCTTTCCTTCAGAGTCATCGGCAGATCTCCTGTTATGGCCATCGGCAAACACTGATACTGATCATCGATAAGAACACGTCACCACCTCTGGACTTAGTCACATTCAATCATCTCTTCATCGGCAATCACCTCCATCGGCAACTTCCCCGCAGACTAGTTACCGTTGCTCCATCTGCCGATCTATACTTTGCTGTTCCCCGGGTACGTGCCTAAAAACGGTGTCAACACATGCCCCCCAATTTCGGAGTATAGAATCATTAATGCTCCAAAATTCTCTGCAGTAATGATGACTTTCCGCAATTAACTCTCCCAATTTGGTAACCGACCGTTAAATCTGAACAACCTTGGCCCGATTCTCCTGCAGATTCCTCGAATTCCTCAACCTCCCGAACCAGATCTCTCCACTTTATGCGCCCATCGGCAATATTACCGTTAGAGGGAACTGCCGATGGACCGACCAGGAGATCCCGCACAGTGAAATATCTCCAAAATCGTGACTGCTTGCTGTCAAATCACCTGCACAATCCCTCGATTACCGCGCAAACAGTTACCATATCCACCTGAACACCCTCGGATTTCACGGATGCGGCAAAGAGATAAGTCAAATTTGCCCCTGCCCGTTTTGTCCTATAAATACTTCCTTCTCGGGTACTCCTTCTCCATCTTGTCATTCTACAGCCCAAAATCCACTTTCACGGCGGCGGCACCACCCGAGGATTCCAAGAACTTCAACGAAGGCCTTCTTCACCAATCTCCCAAGTCCTCGATCTTCTCCCTTGTGAGAAAATGGCCATCAACTTCACCGTCCCCGAGGTCAGTTCACTACCCTTCTTTTCCGCACTTCTACTATATTCCTATTCATCCGCAATTCTTTTACTGAATGCTTTTTTCCTTTCTTTTTGTTCTTTCTTTTATTCTCAAAACTTTTAGGATTTGGCCAATAAGATCATCATCCCTACCGATCAACCCCATCTCTAGTGTCTTGGTCCGCTAGGAAACCTAGATCCCACCGATATAATAAACGCAGAGACAAACAGAGTTCCCTTTAGAGCCGAAAACTTCTCCCTAGATCTATGGAAAGATGCCTTCCGTTCCTGTCCCAGTCCTACCAAGGGATGGAAGGATTGGTTTCTGAGAGTCAGCCACTCGAATGAGGTTCAATGGGGTGAGCGGAAATTAGACCAGTGCATTAGGTTGTCCCTTGCCGATATGGAGAGGAATGAGTCACTACTGATCGCTGCTTCATACTTTTGGTCAGACATACTCAATGCTTTTGTGTTTGGCTATGGTCCTGCTTCTCCCACACTTGCCGATGTACTTATGCTCACCGGCTTAGATATATCCACTGCCGATAACAGCCACCTGTTCGACACCAAACCCAGTGCTAAGGTGGAAACTCGTGCTATCGGCGGTTGGTCAGGGTACATTCAGAAGTACCGAAGAACATGTCCTGTCAATGCAAAGGAACAGACCACTTTTCTGAACATGTGGCTGGATAAATTTGTATTCTATGGCCGATCGGCAAGACCAACTTCTGTTTACTTATCGGCAGCTGAAAGACTAGCCGATGGCGGCCAATTTCCTCTTGGCCGATACTTGCTCGGCTCGGCTTATCACCTCCTCCACCAAGTAGCCAGGAAACTTCTGCTCGGCCAACCCATCGGCAACTTAGGGGGTCCTTGGTGGTTTATCAACATGTGGCTTAATCTCCACATGCACAAGCGCCTTGAATTCGACCTCTTTGCACAGCGCTTTCCCAGGGACATAGCCGAAGATTATGAACTGGATGAAGAAGAATCGGCAACTCGCTCTCTCCTGAACTTTGGCGAAGCGGCCATAGTCTTACCTGGCACTGGCGGTAACGAAGACCAGGTTAGCCGATTCTTCCAAACTCTGTACGAGGGTCTGACCAGAGAAAAGCGAGCATGGATGACTTATGAAGATCCAGACACCAGATTCCCTTTGACTTTCCACCACTTCAATGATGCTCTCAACAAGGATCGTGACGTGATGATGGCAATTATCACCCCAAGAGCCATACCAGTGAACTTCTTTGGCAGTGGGAAAGCCTCCAATCTGACTTATGAGTTTTATAATCCATCGGCACTAGCTCGCCAACTGGCTTTTGGCCAACTGCCGATTGCACTTTGCTACGCCGATGTAATAAGGCCGAGGGAGACCATCACCAGCAATCTAGAATGGATCAGGGTAGCTCAACTCCCACCAAACGCCGATACAGACCTTGATCTATCGGCTTGGATCCCAGCTCTCTTTATTACTCAGGCATACAAACAGTGGTGGGAAGAGTGGAAAGAGCACCTGTTCTGCAGATCGGCTCTCACATACCGTGGCATGATCGACCCCAAGTACAAAGTTCCTGATAATACTGTAAGTACTTTAAACCGATGCTTCAGTCCTTTCACTTTCATTTTCCATCGGTAACTTACTTTCTTTGTTGTATACAGGTCGATGACACACCACCATTAGTCAGCAGGAGTGGCAGGCCAATTGAACTCCTTCCATCGGGCCCGATCTCTTTGATCGGCAACAACGCTCCAACCTTGGCTGCTATAATGCATCGGGGTGTGCGTCTCAAGAAAGTTACCACCAAGTGGACGAAGACATCCCCATCGGTAGCTGCCACTGCTTTAGCACAAGCCTTCAAGGTAAATTTTTGAATTCTTCAACTTATACCGATCCCATTTTTATACCTGTCACACTTGTACCCATAAACTTCTCATTGTTGTATCAGCATACCGGTACATCGGCAACGACCAGAAGTACGACTGCCGATGCCCCCCAGTCCAGTCAACCGAAGAGAAAAGGTTCCAAGAGTACCAGATCACAAGCGAAGCGCCAGAGAACAGCAACGCCTCCTCCTCCCCCAAGGTCTTCGATCCCAGTAGAATCATCCCCTTCTTCTGCAAAAGCCCAGACACAGCAAGCAGCACCTCCCCCTCAACCACAAGAAGAATCCCAAACAGAAGAACTCCAACCAGAAGAACCTCAGCCAGAAGAAACATCAGCTGATATACACGAGCAGACTGCCAATCCAGCGAGCCTAATCATAGCATCGGTAGTCTCCTCGATTCAGACAAGTACTGCACCCCCTCAAGGTAATATACTTTCTATTTATTGCCGATGAACTTATTTTTCCACTTTGTTAATCATTTCTGTCAATCTTTCAACTGACATAGTTTCATCGGCAATTCCAGCTGATCAGCCATTGGTTCCATCGGCCTCAACCAGTCAGAGGCGAGAGATAGCTCTGAAACAAGTAAGTTACCCGACCTCTATTTTTATCGTCATCAGTACTCGATCATGAAATAACTTATTTTGTCTTCCTTTTCAGGAACAGGACTCTCCCGACAGCTTGTTCTCCTTTGCCCTCGAAATCTCTGAGGATGAAGGCGAGGAAGCAAGTTCTTCTCGAGCGGTTGGAATCTCATCGGCAGAGATTAGAGCAAAGTTAGAAGATTTGTCGGTCCTCCTTCATCAAGATACGGCCCAATTGGTTGATGACTCCGACCCAGCTAAGGCCTTGTTCAAGGCTCTCAGAGGCCAAATTCCTTCCGATGCCGAGGAGATCCTCTTCAAGGCTGCTCACTTGGAGAGTTGGCAGCTTCAGTATCAAAAGGCCGCTCAGCGCCTTGCCGATAGAGCTACTCACGCCCAGCTCTCAGAAGAGATGATAAAAGTAAAGCTCCTTGCCGATGATAAGCATAAGAGCATCGGCATTTTGTAATCCTCAGGAGACATGCTGAAGCAAAAAATCTCTGATCTATCGGCAAAGAGAGAAGCCCTGTTAGTAGAACTCAAACAAGTAGAAGAAGCTCTCTCCCAAGCTCAACAGGAAGAAAGCCAGCTGCCTGAAGTAATCAAGACTCTAGAAGAGGAGCGAATCATCCAGGCTCGCAAGGCACTGCAGATGAAGAAGAAACTGATGCTAGTGGAGGGCTCTGCCGATGAAGATATGAAGGAGATAAAGGAAGCCGATCAAATCCGTCTACGCGCCATATCAACGATCCAAGCTCTGCTAAACACATAAACTCTTCATCGGCGGCATGTCTTGTTCTTTTCCTTTTAAAAACTCCTGATTATTTTGGTCTAGCCGATAGGACTGTCATCGGCACCCTTTTAAAATATTGAGTCTGGCTCCAGATACACTTTGATCCAGCCGATAGGAATGTTATCGGTACTTTAAACTTTCATGCATCAACCCATATGCTAGGATAATATTTATTTAAATATTTGCCATTCAATGCTCTGGGAAATTCAACTCCTTCGAGAGTTTCTAAAATATAAGCATTGCCAGGAGCAGATCGATTTATCCGATAGGGACCCTCCCAATTATTAGACCACTTCCTAAATTTTGAATTTTTAGTCCCGATCGGTAAGATTAATTTCCATACTAAGTCTCCATCGGCAAATTCCTTAGCCTTTACCTTCTTATCATACCATCTGGCAACTCTCTTCTTATTTTCTTCTATACTTATCAAAGCCCTTAACCGATGCTCTGCTAAATCATCCAACTCGTCTGTCATCAAAGTAGCATAGTCATCGGCAGTCAATTGATCCTGAAAAAATAGTCGCCTAGATCCAGTCTTAATTTCCCAAGATAGCACTGCGTCATGCCCATACGCCAACTGATAAGGTGAAACTTTGGTTGACTCATGACAAGCCATCCGATATGACCATAAAGCTTCATTCAACAATGTATGCCACCTCCTAGGATTTTCTTCAATCTTCCGTTTAATAAGTTTGATAATTCCTTTGTTAGACGCCTCGGCCTGCCCATTAGCTTGAGCATAATAAGGAGAAGAATTTAACACTTTAATTCCCATACCGATTGCAAACTCATCAAACTCCCCCGATGTAAACGTAGTACCCTGATCGGTAGTAATTGTTTGAGGAGTACCAAATCGGTAAATAATATGCACTTTCACAAAATCAATCATATTGGCCGATGTGACTTTCTTCAAAGGAATAGCTTCAACCCATTTGGTGAAATAATCAGTAGCAACCAAAATGAACTTATGCCCTTTGCTAGAAGGTGGATAAATCTGGCCGATCAAGTCAATAGCCCATCCCCGGAACGGCCAAGGCTTAATAATGGGATTTATGGCCGATGCGGGCGCCCTTTGAACATTACCAAACTTCTGACATCCTTGACACCCCTTGAAATATTTAAAGCAATCTTCTAGTATGGTCGGCCAATAATACCCATTCCTCCTAATCATCCATTTCATCTTAAAAGCCAACTGATGTGCTCCACACACTCCTTCATGGATCTCTCCCATCAAACCTTTAGCTTCATCATTGCCTAAGCATTTGAGAAGAACTCCATCAATTGTTTGGTAATAAAATTCATCTTCGAGGAGCACATACTTGGTAGCTTGAAACCGAACACGCCTTTCAACCTTCTTAGATGGATCTCTTAAATAACCAATGATTTCTTTTCTCCAATCATCAGCACTAATTGTCGATAACGCGTTCAATATGGGTTGATATCCCGAGGCATGCTGAGCCAACCGATTAGCCTCCTCATTATGTAATCGAGGAATATGCTCTAATCGGAAATCTTTGAATTCCCTTAACAGTTGTATACTCTTTTAGTAATAGGTTGTCAAGACTTCGCTTCGACATTCCTAACTTGTAGCCAATTGATTTATAACCAGCATAGAATCTCCGAAGACTTCAACAACATCAGCATGAACTTCCCTTAACAATTCCAACCCCTTGATCAAAGCTTGATACTCAGCTTGATTATTTGTCGACGTGGCAACAATCGGCAAAGAAAACTCATACTTCCTTCCATGAGGGGAAACTAACACTATGTCGATTCCTGCCCCCCGGTCACACATGGATCCATCAAAGAAGAGCGTCCAAGGCACAATTTCCAAAGTTTCCACTGCACCGTGATGTTGAGTCACAAAATCGGCCATAATCTGTCCTTTAACTGCTTTAGCTGATTCGTAATACAGATCGAATTCCGACAGTGCCAAAATCCACTTACTGATCCTACCACTCATGATCGGCATAGATAGCATATACCGGACCACGTCATCTTTGCATATAACAGTGCATTCAGTCGATAACAAATAGTGCCTCAACTTAATACATGAGAAATATAGGCATAAAGATAACTTTTCAATGGCCGAATACCTGGTCTCAGTATCAATCAGTCTTCTGCTTAAATAGTAAATTACATGCTCCTTCCCTTCAAATTCTTGAATCAAAGCCGAACCGATGACCATCCCATCGGTAGACAAATATAATCGGAAAGGCTTTCCTTGCTGAGGTGGAATCAAAACTGGAGGATTTATCAAGTAATTCTTGATTTCATCTAAAGCCAACTGTTGCTCTTTCCCCCAAATGAACTCTTGATCGGCTTTCAATTTAAGTAAAGGACTGAAAGCACGAATTTTACCAGACAAATTAGATATAAACCGTATGATAAAATTTACCTTGCCGATCAAGGATTGGAGCTCAGTCTTGTTAGTAGGGGCAACAATTTTGTTGATAGCATCAATAGATCGTCTACTAATTTCAATTTCTCTCTAATGCACCATGAAACCAAGAAACTGCCCTGCTAATATGCCAAATGCACACTTATTAGGATTCATCTTTAAACCAAGTTTCCTTGTGCATTCCAACACCTTCCGCAAATCGGCAAGATGCTTTGTGAAATCTCCGGACTTAACCACCACATCATCAATATAAATTTCCACCAGCTTGCCGATGAACTCATGAAAGATAAAATTCATAGCCCTCTGATAAGTAGCACCAGCATTTTTCAAACCAAAGGTCATGACTATCCATTCAAATAGCCCAACATGACCAGGACACCTAAATGCAGTCTTTGGAATATCTTCTTCAGCCATGAATATTTGATTATATCCTGCATTGTCATCTATAAAGCTTATGATCCGATGCCCAGCCGTAGCATCAACTAGTAGATCGGCAACTGGCATTGGGTAACCATCCATCGGCGTAGCTTTATTAAGATTCCTGAAATCAATGCAAACCCGAAGCTTCCCAATTTTCTTGTAAACTGGAACAACATTGGAAATCCACTCGGCATACCGACACTGCCGAATAAATTTAGCTTCGACAAGTTTGGTTATTTCGGCCTTAATATCAGGAAGAATATTAGGATTACATCGGCGAGCTGGCTGTTGATGTGGCCGAAATCCAGACTTGATGGGTAACCGATGTTCAACAATCGATCGGTCTAAACCAGGCATCTCAGTATAATCCCAAGCAAAGCAATCTTTATATTCCATTAACAAATCGGTTAACTGCTGCTTACACTCAGAATTCAACTTAGCACTAATAAAAGTAGACCTAGGTTTATCCCCACTACCTATATCTACCTCTATTAAATCATCGGCCGATGTAAACCCCTGGCCTAATTTTCCATCATCGGCGAACCTATCCATTAAAACTGTTCATCAGAACCGACTGCTTGGATCGGTGGAATTTCGTAATCGGCAACTTTGAGGAAATCCTTCTCCCAAATTTCTCCCGAGATACACCTGGTCCTTTCATAAGTGTCTGCCTCTGCTGATGCAATGATATAAGAAGAATCTCCCGGGACAATCTCAATTTTGTCACCTACCCACTGAACCAAGCATTGGTGCATTGTAGACGGGATATAACAATTGGCATGAATCCAATCTCTCCCTAGCAGCAAATTATAAGCACCTTTTCCACTGATCACGAAGAAAGTTGTCGGCATGGTTTTGCTGCCGATGGTCAACTCGACGCATATTGCCCCCTTAACTGGAGACACATTTCCTTCAAAGTCTTTTAGCATCATATCGGTCTTGGTTAGATCTTGATCTCCTTTCCTAAGCTTCCGATAGACTGCATACGGCATGATGTTAATAGCAGCTCCACCATCAATTAATATCTTGGTCATTGGTTGACCATCAACTCTTCCTTTGACAAATAGAGCTTTAAGTTGTTGCCTTTCATTGTCGGCAGGCTTTTCAAAGATAGCTGTCATCGGATCCAGAGCCAACTGAGCTATCTGGTCAGAAAAATCTAGCTCCTCATCATCATTGGATGGCGCAAGGAACTCCATCGGCAACATAAATACCATGTTAACATCTGCCGATAGCCCTTTTCCCTTAGGATCCGGTTGCTGCTGATCCCCAGATTGGCCAGAATTCTCAGCCTTATTCAGCTCTTCTCGCCTTTCGCGCTGCAGCCGTCTTTTCTGTGTCCTAGTTAATCCTTCTGGACACCATGGAGGAAGTTGCGGCTGCCTTACCGGTGGGCGACGATTTTCTCTTGACTCCACACGATAAGTATTGGCATCCCTGCAAAATATGAACTCATCGGGAACTCGTGCATTGGCCATCTCTTCAAGCTCTTCCTGGTTCCTGAGAAAATATTCAACACGATCACCAAGCCTATCATGCACGCTGAGCCTGCCCCCCAGCCGATTATGTACTGAAGTTCTTCCCCTAATCGGCCCATCAAATCGGCGGTCATTGTTCTGATGCTGCCGATCCGATCTATCGTACCGATCATAACCATTGCATTCAGGGCAGTCTCTAACAGTGGGCAACTTAATATTCTGCTCCCAACAATGGATAAAGAACAGGCAGTTCCAATGATCCCTGTGCCGATTCCACTCCTGTCGGCGTCTTTCCTCTTCTCGACGATAATCCTCTTGCTGGCGCCGATACCGATCCTCACGTTGCTGCCAAGTCTCCCGATGCCTTCTATGAGTTATCACAATGCCAAATCGGGGAGGCCTTCCTGAGCTATTTCCTTCCTAGATCAAACCCTTTCCTTTGGCTTCGGCAGCAGTAATTTGATGCTGAGGATCTACCGACGCACTCCTTTCAGCTGCTTCCGACGTCAAAACCTTGGTCTTTCCCTTAGCATCCAACATATTTGTTGGGAAAGGATGTTGATCAATCTTCATCGACTTCTGCGCTTTAGAACTATCGAACTTGATTCTCCCAGATTCTATAGCCGATTGCAGTTGTTGCCTAAAAACCTTGCACTCATTGGTGCTGTGAGAAGTCGCGTTGTGCCACTTGCAATATTTCATCTTCTTCAATTCCTCAGCCGATGGAATCACATGATTGGGTGACAACTTGATCTGGCCTTCCTGAAGTAGAAAGTCAAATATCCTATCGGCTTTGGTAACATCAAATGCGAACTTCTCTGGCTCTTTATGCCCAAAAGGGCAAGACATCAGCTTCTTATTTTTCACCCATTCTGCCAAGCCGATGACTGGCTCTTCATCAGAATCCGAGCTTGTTGCTTCATCGACAAATGACACCTTTTTATTCCAAGCTCTTTTAGGTTCAAAGGGTTTGATATCCTGGTCGAAAATCCATTGTACCAAGTGACTTAGGCTCTCGAATTCTTGAGAAGCGTACTTGTCCCTGATATGTGGCAACAGACCCTAGAAAGCCAAATCGGCTAGCTGCCGATCGTCCAGAACCAGGCTGTAACATTTATTCTTAACTTCTCGTAACCTCTGCACAAAGCTTTCAACTGATTCATCATTGCGCTGCTTCAACCTGACTAAATCAGTAATTTTCTTCTCATGAACTCCAGAGAAAAAGTACTTGTGGAATTGCTTCTCCAGATCGGCCCAAGTAATCACTGAATTGGGAGGTAATGAAATAAACCAGGTAAAAGCCGATCCAGACAAAAGATGATGAAAACAGACGAACCCTCAATTCATCCCTATTAGCAGCTTCCCCACATTGGATGATGAACCTGTTGACATGCTCCATAGTCGATGTATCATTCTGTCTAGAAAATTTAGTGAAATCTGGTACCTTGTACTGATTTGGAAGTGGGATTAAATCATATGCAGGAGGATACAGTGTCCGATAAGAGTAAGTGTTGACTTCGGGTTTTATCCCAAATTGGTCCCTCATCACTTCGGCTATCTTATCGGTCCAATAAGCATCGGCATCTTGCCGATGAGGTGGTTGCGGATCTGGCGCCTGCTGATATACTTCCACGTGTCGCTGAGGCGCACGATCTGCATGGAACATGGGGTTGATCGTATGACCACCAAACTGTTGACCAAGATTCACCGGCTGGTTGACCAACCCTTGATTCTGGAACCCGAGTTGAACTTGTCCTTGTTGGAACTGTACAGCCTGATGACTCTGCTGAGGCATCTGTGGAAAGACTGGCTGCCCTGTCCATCCACTGTTAGCATTCATCAGCATGAACCCTGCCGATGGCTGAAAATTGGGCATCATCATTGAATTGACATACCCTGGCTGTGTCATAAACCTCTGCTGCGTCGGCATTGAATCTGCCGATGCGTTAGGCATCTGGAACGTTGGAGCTTGAGAATTCCCAGTGTAAGGTCTTGCAATAGTAGTTGTAGTATACTGGGGACTCTGATTCATCGGCAAATTTGGAGGTGCCGATGCCATAGGAGCCTTGCCTCTCATATCAGCCACTTGAGATGTTCCAGGGGTCTTCAACATCATCTCTGGGGGCATACCATAACCCCACAAGTTGGGAGGAACAGATCCCGACATTGCCGATGCCAATAGATCTGTGGCAAGCTTGATTTGCTCTTCTGAAGTTGATGGATTGGTCGTTATCGGTGTGGATTGCACATTAGCGAGTCCTAGTGTGCTTGGAGGAGCAGTAGTTTCTGTACCTGCAGCGGCCGTAGTAGCCGATGGAGCTGTGACAACCGGTGATCCTGGCTGATGATAGACAGGGCCCACATAATTTGGTGGCAATTGTCCTTCCTTAAAAGTTCTAGCCACAACGTTGAAAACCGTGTTGGACAGCACACCAGTTTGGTTAATCAAGGCACGGTGGATAGCATTGTCGACCATGTCTTGGAGTTTACTAGGATTGGCTTCAAAAGTGACCTGCCGAGGTGCCGGCAGTGCTTCCTTCTGGATTACCTCGCCACTCCTATTGATGCTGAAGGATTTAAAACATTGCTGTTTGTAATCCTCCATGGCTTTTGCGATAGCTTGCTTCTGCTCATCTCTGAGATTGGCTTTCGTCACGGGGATGACGTTCTCCAAGTCGAAATCGGTGTTCGACATGTTGATCTTGATCTTGAATTGGTCCCATCGGGCATGCCAAAAGATGTGTTGATGCAAAAGCTAATCTGCAAACACAAAGGGCTAATACCCAATTCAAATGTTAAGGCGTGCCAGCCGATTTGACCTTGCAATCGACAAAGGTGGTAACTCGACCACTTTAGTCCCGACAATAGCGATGCACCCAGATGTCACGGCCAAGAGGTGATCACGCGGAACTCGAGAACACACCGAGCTTAAGTCGACGAATTCCTAAGAACTCGTAATGAAAAGAAAATATTGACGAAGTCGTTGAAAAAGTAGATGCTGGAATATGAGTAAAAACTTGTGTTTAATTGATTGATTGATTCATCATTACAAGGCCCTAGGGTCTACATTTATACCCTGCTCAAAGAGCTACAATCAGACACAACTAGGACTCGAATTCCAAATTAAACAGAATGCGTATACAAAATGAATTTAAATAACTAAGAAAAACATAAAACTATCCCCTTGTAACCGACCGGGACACCGCCACAGATCAATCGGCAATCTCCACGCTTTCCTTCAGAGTCATCGGCAGATCTCCTGTTATGGCCATCGGCAAACACTGATATTGATCATCGGTAAGAACACGTCACCACCTCTGGACTTAGTCACATTCAATCATCTCTTCATCGGCAATCACCTCCATCGGCAACTTCCCCGTAGACTAGTTACCGTTGCTCCATCTGCCGATCTATACTTGTCCTTGAGCCTATGTGCTAATTTGTATGTGCTTCACTTGTCCACTTCAGGCTAAAGAGGCAGTTGGAGGAGGCTCAGCCCTCCACTGCTAAGAGGCTCAAGATAGGCGTGAGCTCTAAGGTGTCTAGTATGTCATGGTGTTTTTTCTTGCATTTGTGGTATCAGTTTTGCTAGCGTAGGCCATTTTTGGTAACGGGCGAGTGATCTGGCTGTCTACAGGCTCTACCGACTCGAGATCCCCTGCTGGCGGTGGCGAAATTCCGCCCAAGCACCTGAGGGGTGCGACGCTCCGATGCATGACCCTCCTGTCTCGGGTCAGACTGAGGTCCCTCACTCTTAGGACCCGGAGGGAGCCCCCGAGCTCCCCAAACTAGGGGTGGAAGACACATCGACCACCGTTGGTGGCGAGTCTATGGTAGGCTCGCTCCCGGTGGGCGGTCATGCCACGGTTGAGGGCGTCGAGGTCCCTCGAACCAAGGGATGGGCACCATGGCCCACTGGGCTTCACGCTGCCAAGGAGGAGAAGAGGAGGAAAGAGGAAGAGGAGAGGAAGAAGACAGAAGAGGAGGAACAGAAGAAGAAGAAGGAGGAGGAGGAGGAGGGCGGAAGTAAGGTCACGTCTCCACCGCACGACTTGTCTGTGGGAGGGGCGCCCGACTCGAGCCCTCTGCAGCAATAGCAGCAGCAACCGTCACCGCAGGAGCTGCAGTAGAACCAACAGTCACAGCAACAGATGCAGCAACAGACGTAGCAAGGGGCCCGTAGGGGCTCGACCTGCAGCCTGGTCAGTAGCAGCAAGGGCCAGAGGTGCCGGGGTCGGGGCTGCCTGCCTATGGCCCCGAGACCCCTTCATGGCTGAAGCCGAGGGCACCCATCACTTGTTCGGCTGAGTTAGGTCAAGATGACAATGTCGTGGCACTAGCGCTCCTTACTCGTACACCCGTAGATCCCGAATCGGCGGTCAAAGGGACTCTCTATGGCGTTGAGGGGGTCGCCTCGGGCTACCTAAAGGGCCGGCGGCCATGGGCGGACGAGGCCGGGACCTTTGACGCCAGCGAAGAAGACCCTAGGTTTCCCACCTTGGTCGACTTGATGGTACGCCATGGGGGGTCGACTGACATTGCGGAGACACTCCTGCGCGGTATCAAGGAGTGCTCAAAAGAGGAGCTCCAGTACTGGGGGCCTGGGAGGATCCGACTTCGGGACCCCGTGATGCTAGAGGAACCGCTGCTTGAGATGGACGATCGTGAGGAGGTCGAGAAATGGGAACATGTCAAGGAGCTAAGGCTCTGGATGAAGCATGCCCTGGGCTTGACGGTCGACATCATTGCCAATGATCTGAACTAGGCTTTCTTTGTAAGTGTTCTTCTACTCCCCGTTGTTTTGTGCCGCGTGTTCCGCTTGTGTTCTTATTGGTTTATTCTTTTTGTAGGATTTGAAGGAGGCCTCTCGGATGAAGTCTGGCTTTATCCATGCGACTAAGGGGGGTGGAAACAGGTCCCTGTTCTCCAGCAGCAACTCCTTGAGTCCTAGGAAAAGCTCCTCAAGTCTTAAAAAGAGCTGCTCAAGACTGTGGAGGAGAAATAGGAGAAAGGGGCCGCCATGACCGAGGCTTGGGGGCACCTTGGCCGATATGAATGCGAAGATCTACCGTGTGCAGGAGGATGCATGGATTGCCGAGGAGGCCGCAGAGAAGGCTCGAGAGGAAGTGAAAGGTTCTTGTTTGGTTTTGGTAATTGAGTGACAACTTAGGTGGACTAATAGTGTTTATGTGAGATACACAGGACATTAGTCCACAGGTGATGATGTGATGATGGAGGAGCTCATTGCACATGAGACATGACATGGAGTCATGTGACCAAGGTGGAGAAGATCAAGATGAGGCTTGGCTTGATGGACCGGTTGCAAGAGTGAAGGGCAAGTCGGAGGCTTTGAAGCGAGGGACCGCGTGTGATGGTGAAGCTTGAGCAAGACGTGGTGCCGATGGACCGAGGCAACGATGAAGAACAAGTGAGGTCAAGATCGATGAACCAATATGGTCACGTGATGATATGAAGTGGATCATATCATTTGGTGATTGGTTGGTGCATGTGTTGCATCAACATTGGAGGAGATGGAATGGAAAGCGCAAGGCAAAGGTATAACCTAGGGCATTTCCATTTCACCGGTCATAGGTGTGTAGAGAATTTTATGACTGGATTTAGGATAGATGGCCGTACTATCAAGAGGGGCAAACTTGTTTGCATATCGGTCATCTAGTGCCGCTTGAGTGATCTAACTTTACATACGTGTTAGGATCGAGTGGCGTGGCAAGTTTGAGAGGCTAACTCCTTTGGGAAAATGTTTGAGAAAATGCTAACACACATGCACATGGTGGTGTACACTTGGTGGTGTTGGCACTTTTGCAAAGGAGGTGGAGTTCCTAGGGTTGAGAGGCTAACTCCATTTCATCGGCGCTTTTGAGAAAAATAAGTGTATATTTTCTATTGCGCAGGTGGGAATTTTTGGAGAAGTTGTGGGGAGTGTTTCTCAGTAGGAAACACTCACCGGACGCTCTGCGCGGAGGCACCGGACGCTGGCCTTTAGCGTCCGGTGTGCTATCGGGTGTAACAGAGTGCACCGGACGCTCCAGAGAGAGTCCGATGCTCAGCGTCCGGTGACCCTGAGGTTTTGCTTACCTCCCTGAGTTTGAGACCGGTGAGCACCGGACGCTCAGGGTGCGTCCGGTGGCTCGCGTCCGGTGACCCTACGAGTTTGCAGAGCTCTCTGCGCACGGGTCTGGTGTGCACCGGACGCGTCCGGTGTGACGCAGTAGAGCGTCCGGTGGTGCTGTGCAGGCGCGCGTGCGCAGTAGCCGTTGGCGGCAACGGTCGAGTTCAAACGGCTAGTGACACGTGGCTGACGCCTGAGCACCGGACGCTGAGAGTTGAGCGTCCGGTGCCCTCGTGTTTTGCCAAGTGAAGGGGCAACGACTAGTTTAGCCCTTGGGGCTATAAATAGAAGTGGTGGCCGGCCTTGGCTGGTGCTGAGCACCCTTGGGACTTAGTGTCCATGCTTGGGGAGTGCTAGTGAAGCCTCTAACTCATATATGCTTGACAGTGATCATCCGATTGTGTGAGTGAGCGATTCTAGTGCGTTGCATTGAGAAATTGCATCGAGTGGCACTAGGTGTTCATGTTGCAAGCCGGTGGTGCTTGTTACTCTTGGAGGTTGCCACCTCCTAGACGGCTTGGTGGCTTGTGACTCCGTCGAAGCACGCAAGGAGATTGTGCGGTGCTCCGGAGAAGAGATTGTGAGGGGTACGGTGCTCACCCCGTGGGGATCGCGAAGAGCAACTCTAGTTGAGCGAGACGTGAAGAGCGACAAGTGGTCCGGCCGAGTCAAGTGCTAGAGCTTGTGGTAAGCACTCCACATGGGAGAGTGTGACTTGCGGGTCACCACTAGTAAGAGGACCGGCGGCAACCTTGGAGCTTGTCTCAACGGGGACGTAGCTTGGTGGCAACCAAGTGAACCTCGGGAGAAAATCATCGTGTCAACATTTGTTCTTCCCGTTGGTTTGCAAGTCCCTAACACAAGCTTGTTCTTACTTTCATATACTTGTGCTTGTGTAGTTGCTCTTGTAATTAGTTAGCTTGTGTAGCTTTCTAGTTACCTTCTTGCTTGTGTAGCTAGAAGTAGTTCCCTTGTGTGACTAATTTGGTTTGTGTAACCTTGTTAGTCACATTACTTAGTTTGTGTAGCTAAGTAAGTTGTGCTCTCTAATTTGGTGTTAGTTGCCTTGTTATTGAGCTTGCTAGTGAGCTTAGGCTTTGTGGGCTTTGCCTCACTAGTTTGTGTAGGAGCTACCCTGGTTTGCAAAGTACTAGTTGCATAGGTTTATGTGACCTTGCTTCTAGATTTGGTTAGGTGAGCTCTTGCTAAGGTAGCACCTTGCTTGCTTGTTTAGGATCTTTTCAAGGTTCTAGAGAACTTAGATAGAGGGGTGTAGTCTTGGCTAGACCGATAGTTTTAATTCCGCACTTGTTTCGGTTAGCCAGCGTGTTAAAGTTTTAGAAAGGACTATTCACCCCCCCTCTAGTCTGCCATCTCGACCCTTCAGGAAGCCGCCTAGGCCAAGAAAGATGCTGCTAAGGCTAAAGAGGACAAGAAGGCGGCGGAGGACAACACGGTCCTACTCACTGAGCACATCAGGAAGCTCGAGGCTGACCTGGCCACCGCCAAAGATAGTTATGCTGGGGTAAAGGCAGAGCTCCTGGGTCACATGATCGCGCAAGACGTCATGGAGAAGAACGAGAAGAAGGACCATGAGGAGCTCGAGAAGGAAAAGACCCACTCCCATAGCCTATCTGACGACGTCGACCGTTTGAAGAAAGTGCTATTGAGTTAATAGCATATACTTTGATAATAAAAATAATTAATCCAAATTGTTTATTTCAGGATTAATAAACATATGCACGCTAGACGTTGTGTACAAGTACAAAAATTCCAAAACTGCAATTCAATTCATTCATATATATGTATACTAATCCTCGGTCTCTTACTTGGTCAACGATATGGTGCATGATCGAACAACTGATGAATAATGTATCTTGCAAGCTTGTAGTCTCAACGAGATGATCACGTGCTTGGGCACCACGAGTCTATGGGGGCAGGGAGCGACGAGTGTTGCTCCATGAGATGATCAAGGGCCGGCTGCGACGCCGCTGAGTTGCAGTGGGCAACTGCACAACTGTTCAGGGTGGGGAAGAAGACAACATCGATGTCAAGGCCAGACGCTAAAGTTGGGCGACGATGACATTGCGTGAGAGAATTCCAAAAGGGCGACGCCGGTGGAAAAGGAAAACTGTGATATGTTGACAGAAAAAAGAGTCCAAGTCCACATACGAATATATATTAATGTATTTTAGTCCATATCAAAAAAAAGAGTCCAAATCCACTCATCGATATTACCTTAGTCATCATGATGAGATTTATAGTATGGATATAACACTGTCTCCAGTAGCATACCTAGAAGGTGACCCATACCCAAAATGGGTGGTGCACAGTGGTTTAGTGGCAACAAATCACTCTCCAACAGAGCAGCCAAACACACCACACATTTTGAGTTGCCTCCGACGGAGAAGTGTTGACGGTCGATAAAGTCAATATTTATTAGAACTTTAAACCCAAAGGAGAACATGAATACACACTAGTATAGGGTTTAAACTAACAATTTTCCACAAGTTTTGCATATTCTATGTTTTCTAGGGTTTATTTCGCAGAGAGCTGAAAAGAGGGATTCTAGTACATATTTAGCACGAAACTCATCCGCGCCAGAAAATATCACGAGAAGACTCAGGAAGGGTCTAGAAGACACCTGAAGGAACGAGAGCCGAGGAGGTGGAAAGGTGGGGCCAGTTGGCCCCACCATGGGGCCCGTCAGCGCCCTGTTTCGGCTAATGTCCACCATCTTCTGGAGTCTTCCTCCCACGCATCCTTGGAAGCCAAGCAAACTATACCTCCATCGATTTTTAAGTCGGTTTAATCCGACGGTGCACACAAGATGAAGACGCGGATCGCAGATGTGGCGGTTCCTTGCCCCCTACTCCACCTCGGCCTATATAATGACGCCCAAGGCTCCCCCCAAGAGGCATTCTACACCCCGGTGCTTCATATTCTCTACATAATTAGGGTTTGGGTCCCTCTAGTTGATCTAGTTCTAGTTCATCTAGTTCTAGTTCATCTAGATGTAGCAATTAGGAGAGACTAGTTCTTCTAGATCTAGTCTTGTTTAGAGATTAGAGAGATTAAGTAGAGGAGTAGAGATTTTGGAGGAGTTCTAGCTTGTCGGCGCTTCTTTGTGGCTGTATTCTTCTAGATTCAGATCCCTTGCCCGGAGCTGCGTTCTGAGGTACTTTTGTATTTACCCTTCAGGTTTAAGTAAGCAACTTGTTCTTATTCATTTTTGGTTCACAACTCATATTGAGTGTTTTGATCTTGGTCATTACTTAGTTGAAGTAGTATTACGTAGTGTAGGCGTGGTGCCTAGGCTAGGTTTACTTGTGGATATCCCCTGATCAGCCAGACAGTGGTAGTTCGCGTAGGTGACTTTATAGCTGCTTTGATTCTTCTGCAGTCCACTTCCCGTTGATAGGACTCATAGGCATATAGGTGCCTGGTAGGAGATTACTCTGATTCTTCTCCTATTCGGAGTTAATTGCCCGATAAGACGATATTATACAAAGTTTACCGGAAATCGAAGTCAGAGTACATTAGTTATTTCCTTTTTCTTGATATGATCTAGCCTAATTGTAGGGTTAAGTCTATATACTTTGTCATTATCACAAGTGTTCCCTGTGGATATAATATTTAAAACCTCCAGGTAAAATATGACATTGGTATGATATCTGTGTGCTTGCAGATAATCCAACTTAAATCTATTTAAATAGAGTGCAGTTAATTTATACCAACAAGAAGGCAAATAAGCGTCTTCTCTGCCACCACGACTAGAGCCCACCACGACCAGAGCAGGCCCACCACCACCAAAGTCGGCTCGCCGCGACGGCCGCGCAGCTGCTCCGCCTCGCTCAATCCACGACACGCACAAACCAGTGCCCGCCTGTTGGGTATTCTTAACATCATTACCAAAAGTAGACTTAGTTTTCTAATTCTGATAACGGTTATCCTTGATCCTTTAGGTCAGTGGAGCGTAATCTCGAAAGAGAGTTCTGATTGGACTCTAACAGGGGGCGGGCGCCCTGGGCCAGGCCCCGTTTCGCCTCCGCTTCGTTCCCGTGGCTTTTGGAGTCTTCTAGATGTAAGATAATTGTGCGGCACGTTAATATCTCTATGTAATCCCGACGTGTGGGCCTTTCTTCCGTATTTCCTAATAACTCCCTGCAGAAATAGACAAACACCAAAACTCGTGAAATTCTGTCAGATAAAACCCTAAGTCTAGATGTTGACTTCATTTGGATCCTTTTCTTTGCTTATTTGATAATTAAATTTGATACTTAAGGACCGTCAACAAACTCCCCTAAGCTTACCTCTTGCTCGTCCCTGAGCAAGGATAATCTCAGTGATGGATCAGAAGTTGCTGAAATACCTTTGAAAATTGACGGTACACATGCTTTTAATTGAGGTCTCATCTTTGAGTTAGAGTAAACTGTCAAGACTTAAAACTTACTTATTTTACCTTTTACCATGGGACTTGTAACCGTCACTTCTGCTGTTGGGTATTCTTAACATCATTACTAAAAGTAGACTAAGTTCTAAATCTAGCAACGGTGCCAAAAATGCCAAACCTATCCCTTACACCACTTAAGCCAAGTTGTCATCCCCAGCATGATATAAGAGACGCGGTATTGAAATATGCAATTGCTCTTCTAAATAAATAATGAATGGGATCTGCAAGCGCATAGATTAATACCGATGTAGCATTTTAACCGGGAAGTATTCCAGGTATCGTTATTTATATTTTTACCACTGGGAAGGGATTAGCAATCATCACTATTGATTACAGAATAAAATATGAGATTGAGCATCTATCATTGCATGTATAATTGAGAACATTATATCTAACTCTTCATACAGGGATAAGTGTCACATAAAAGATATATGAAATAATAATAGTGACAAGGATAACTAATCTGATCTAGCCACATAATAAATTTGATAAGCACCTCAATTAGATACTCTAGAAAGTCATTAGCATGGTATTAGAACGAACTACAAGAATATTCCCTAAGTTATTCTTAACTATATAGTCTAGCATTATCATAGTTAGTGCAAGCATACTTAGCAATCATTGCGAGACAAGACTACGCCCATGCATAGTGATATTAGCAAGGAATATGAGAAACATAGCAATCACTCCCCTGTAATAATGTTGCTCTGCCAGCCCAATACACGAGAGGGGGACTATATAAGAATCAATGAAGCTGTCACTATCACGAACTACCCCACGATCTGGCATATTGGGTACAATCGCAGATAAATACGGTATAAGCACCACGCCTACACAATATCTATCATTTACCCATGGATCCGATGGATAAACGCTATACGATCCTAAGCATGTATATAGATCGTATCTAACTAAGCCAAGTACATAACTATGGTAAACTAAGAACAATATAATCTTGAATATAAGCAAGTAGAGCAAAGTCATAAGCAATATATTGAAATAGAACAAAGTCATATTCATAATATTGAAGAACAAAGATAATTAGAAAGCAATTAGAAGCACAATTAGAAGATTACCAAGAATCCTCCTGACAGATCCGGAAACCAATCGAAGATTGACTCCTTCTAGTTCTAATCCTATGTAGCTATGCTAATCTAGATATTTAATTGATGTGGTGGCTCTAATCTTGATCAGAGGCTTCTTCTCCCTTGATGGAACAATGAATTAGGGTTGAGAGGCTCTCTCCTCCAGGGGCCAGGGGGTCTGGTTTTATAGTCCCTCCAAGTAAATATGGGCCCTTGGATCAAACCGACATAGATTGTATGGTTTAGATTCATCCTTTAGGTCGGTGGAGATCTCCCGCAAAGCAGAGTCCTGATTGGACTCAGGAGGTGGGCGGGCGCCCTGACCAACTGGGCGGCCGCCCAGGGTCTGACCCCGTTTTGCCTCCGCTTCGGTCTCGTGGCTTCTGGAGTCTTCTAGATGTAAGATAATTGCGCGGCACGTTAATATCTCTATGTAATCCTGACATGTGGGCCTTTCTTCCATATTTCCTGATAACCCCCTACAGAAATAGACAAACACCAAAACTCGTGGAATTCTGTCAGATAAAACCCTAAGTCTAGATCTTGATTCCATTTGGATCCTTTTCTTTATTTATTTGATAATTAAATTTGATACTTAAGGACCGTCAACAAACTTCCCCAAGCTTACCTCTTGCTCGTCCATGAGCAAGGATAGACTCAGCTATGGATCATAAGTTGTTGCAATATATTTAAAAATTTGACGGTACACATGCTTTTTAAATAAAATCTCATCTCTGAGTTAGAGTAAACTGTCAAGACTTAAAACTTACTTACTTTACCTTCACCATGGGACTTGTAACTGTCACTTCTGTCTTGAGTGGTTAAAAGATAGAATAGTCTAGCCAAGTGCCATGTCTCTTATTCTTGATCAGCTATAGCTCTGGGGTTTTTTGCAGATTTTCAAATAAAACTCAGAGATTCCTTGTATGATTCTCTCAGGTCTCTCTTTTGTGGTATTTCTGGATCCTTACCAAGGCATTGATGGTATATGCCTTCTCTCAAGATATGTGGTATTTGTGGTATAAAGCATAATGACATTGTCTTCTCTCTCACTCTATTCTAATAAGGCTTTAATATCTGGAGCTCATAGGTGGGAGATAAAATATACATACTTACAAGACATTTATTGCATAGTCAAACCATGGATCCAAAGTAACAAGTCAATAAGTTTAATCAAGATGTGCATGTGTGGCGAATGAATGGTATATGGTGATGATGGTGATAACAATGGTGAAAACAATGGTGGTGGAAGTCTAATTCTACTTTTGCTCTTTAAGGGGATACATACCTTCCTTGCTTTTGAAACTTTATGAGGAGAATGAGATGCTCTTCTTTTTTCTTTTCTCTCAGGTGGGTATCTTGCACCCCTAATTCAACTGTCGGACACTTGTCCATTTTTACCTCTCGTCTCACTCTTTTTCTTTTCTTTCGAGGTTCCGAGCACTTGCTCCTTTTTATTTCCTCGTATTATTTTCTCTTCTTTTTTTTAGAGCACTCATCTCTTGAGATAATATAGCAAGTGGTAGTAACAAGATAACTTGAGCATTTATTTCACAAGAGAAAACAGAAAATATTTTTGGTTATTCTCTCCCGGATTAGGAGTAGAATATTTTCAGGTGGTTCTGGAGATGGAATGGATGGATATATGTGGATGGTACTTCCGGAGTAGAAGTAGCATATATGAGTGAACGTGCAAGTGAAATCTTGATTTAACCACATGACAAGCTCCTAAGGGTCTACACAGCTTGACCACACTCAATGCTCATAAGCAGTAAATAGTAAATGTGTGGCTCAAAGTCTAGCAAGCATGTATATATGGCTGTGGTAGGAATTTAAGCTCTCATCATACAGGAACTCATCATGCAACATTTTAAAGATTTTCAAAGATAAAATTCTCCAGAATTCTAGCATCTCTAGGAACAGATAAACAGCAGCTCAACCTTCCCATATCGTATCCGTTAACAACTTAGACTTCAGATCAAGTTTTCATCCCACAAGTTTAGGTCTAGAGCAAGCTTTAAATTATAACAGTTATATCTAAACTTGAGAGAGAACTTAAAATGTGTAAATTAGGCTGAGCAACTATTCATCATATCCATGCTTAAGTTTTATATAGATACAGATTAGCATAGCCACTTTATTTATTTATTAAACACACTAAGCAAAAGATATATATATATATAAGCTTAAAATCTTTATTTGGTTTTCCCATAGTTTATGTGTATTAATATTCTAAAATAGTATAAGTATAAAGATAGATAGAAATACTTATCGGGATAAATGGGGGTGCTCTCCCCCAAGCTGAATTTTGACGTAATTTCTCTTGATGTAGCTAGCAGGTGGCAGAGGTGTATTTGAAAGTCAGCAGCATTCTGACAGCGATTAGAATGTCCTCCGTCTGCTAGTCTTCTTGATTCTTAAATTCTGTCGAGCTCAAATAGACAACAAAGCTTGTGGAACTGGTTAAGTGTTAGCATAAATATATAGCCTTCATCATCTTGAGACTCCTTAATAATTATTACTCCCTGTTTTTATATTTTTATTTTATAAAGCAGAAAAATATTTATTTTATTTTTATGCCACCACAGTGAATGTACTTATGGGTTTTATGCCACTCGTCTACTCACATGGGGCTTACTGCTTTTCACATTTTTATTTTCTTTTATTTTTTTAAGATAGTATGAATATGATTAACTAAGTAAACTATTTAAAATAATTGAAAGGGAAAGGATAACTACCAAGTTTACCTCTTGGCAAGGCGTTCGGTGTTTTTAAGTCCTCCGAACGGGACTCTCCATTTTCCCAATCATCCTTAGGTTCATTGGGTGGCGTAGTCGGTACTTCCGGCAGCGCCTCCTCTTCTTATATAGTTATCTTCATTTTCCATACCTGACTCGGTGCTTCAATCTCCTCTGGATAATTCTGTTTAAACTCTACGTCTTCTGACCTTACAACTTCTCCTTCATAGTCTGCCCATCCGTCCTTGATGATCTGCCTCCTCTGGTTGCGGTTGCGTCTCTTTCTGACCTGCTTAGATTCTTCAACGATATAGTTAGGGTCAGTAAAATAACGGCGTACCTTCTCTGAGGGGAAGTGCATATGGACTTCTCCGGTTCCAGTGTAGATAATTGCTTTAACGGTGCTGAGGAACGGTCTTCCAAGGATGATGGGTGGATCATATTCGTCTTCTCCCATGTCAACAACTTGAAAGTCTGTGTAGACAAAGTGATCGTCTATTTTGACTGGGACATCAGATACTATTCCTTTAACTTCTCGAAATGTCTGATCTGCCATCTGGAGTTGAATGTATGTTGGTCTTAGTGGCATGGTTCCGAACAAGAGCCGATAGGTGACTGCGGCCATTATGTTGACGCCTGATCCGGTGTCGCAAATCGTCTTGTAGAAGTTGTATCCATTTATGTAGCAGTAAATGCTTGGCATTCCTGGGTCGTCCTTCTTGGTCAAAAACGGTGACTTCAGTTGGTGATCTTGGCCTCCATGGACTACAGTGACCATCTTAGCTGGCTCGGTCCACACTTGCTTGTTCCTGTTTCTCCTGTTGGTCCTCTTCCTTGATTCACGTCTGGATTGATTTGGAATTTGTGTAGTCTTGTTCTTGAAGAAAAATGTTTCCTTCTTCCCTTTGACGTAGAAACTGATCTTGGCAGCACTGGCGTAGATGATAGCTCCCGTGGTGTTCAAGAACGGCCTCCCTAAGATGATAGGTGCTCTCTCATCATTTCCGGTCTCTACCACTACGAAGTCTGCTGGTGCATACAAGGTACCAACTCAGACACAAAGGTTCCTCACTATTCCTTTTGGAAAAGTTATCGTCTGATCTGCAAACTGCAAACACATGGTTGTCTCTAATAAAGGATATGTAAAGAATTTTTCATAGAGTACCCTGGGTATAATGTTGACACTGGAGCCAAAGTCACAGAGTGCTTCTGGGACATCCACCATGCCGATAGAGATCGGGATGACGGGGCGTCCTGGATCGCCTCTCTTGACCGGCAGACGGTCAGTAGAAAATTCATTGACGGGGTTACTCCAATTACCTGCATCAAACACGTCTACAAGATTTGCAGATTCTAATCCTTCCGGTTGTGATGGTATACCGGGGTTAGTAGTAGGAACAGCAGCAGCTATTTGATTTAACTGAGATTCAATCATTTTATTAAAGCTAATTTGATTCTTGATGGCAGTAGAGAAATTATCCATTCTATTATTTATATTCTCTAACATTTTATCATTAGATGCCAATTTCTTAGATAGATTATCCATTAGCTTTCCTTGATTAGACACTAACTCTCTCAAAGGTGGAAAATTATTATTGTTGTTGTAAGAATTGTTACCTTGATAATTACCTGAGTAGTTAGGCCTCTGTTGATTCCAACCTTGATTTTGTTGAGGACGGTTGTAGTAGTTGTTGTTGTTGTTGTTGATGTAGTTCACATCCTCAAGTATCTCAGGGCAGTGGTTGCCTGAGTGTCCAGTGTCTCCACACTCCTCACAAGTCATGTGAGAATCGTAGATGTGCATAACTTCTTTCTTGTCTCCAGCTCTATCGTCGAGCTTCTTCATGAGCAGGTCTAGCTTTGCAGACAGCATGTCTACCTCCTTCAGCTGATGCATACCTCCACCTCTCTTGCGTGTCTGGGTCCTCTCTTCATTCCAGCTTTGATTGGACGCCATCTTCTCCACAAGAGCTATGGCTTGTGGTATTGTAAGTGATAAGAATGCTCCTCCAGCTGCAGCATCCATAGTCTCTCGGGCACTGTTGCTGAGCCCATGATAGAATGTCTGCATCAATAGCCAACTCTCCATTCCAGGATGGGGACATTCTAGGATGTAATCTTGAAAGCGCTCCCATGCTTCTGGAACAGATTCATCATTTTGTTGCTGAAAACTTGTAATCTTCCCACGGAGAGCATTGGTCTTGCCCATGGGAAAGAACTTAGCCAGGAAGTTTGTTGAGCAGAGTGCCCACGTAGTATTCTTCTCCTTTGTAGCGTAGAACCACTGCTTCGCTCTTCCTAACAGTGAGAATGGGAAGAGGCGAAGTAGTATAGCGTCTTTGGAAACTCCTGCTATGGTGAATGTGTTGCAAATCTCCAGGAAGTGTTGTAAATGAGCACTAGCATCTTCGTGTGCCTTCCCACAGAACTGGTTGGATTGCACCATGTTGATAAGTCCAGGCTTGAGCTCAAAGTTGCCATCGATCTCTACAGCAGGTCCAGTGCAGATGTTGTCCGTAGTGGGAGCTGAGAACTCACGGATTGATTTGTTCGCCATGGCTTCGAACTCTGAAGACAAGTTCCGGTGATCTTCTTGATTGGATGAAGCTTCTTCGTGAAGTGTTGATGATTTCTTTAGCTTGGCTCTCGTCTTCTTGAATAATGCTTCAGGATCGTCAACAAAATTTCCTGGAAGATGTCTTCTATTCATACATTCCCCTACATAAGATAAAATAGAAAAATATCGGGGTAAAACTGTATGAGAGAATAGATAAGCTCAATCATATTAGTGATGCGAATGACAGCTCAAAAATCTTTTATTCCATTCCTGATTGGTAATCAACCTTCCCCGGCAACGGCGCCAAAAATGCTTGTTGGGTATTCTTAACATCATTACTAAAAGTAGACTAAGTTCTAAATCTAGCAACGGTGCCAAAAATGCCAAACCTATCCCTTACACCACTTAAGCCAAGTTGTCATCCCCAGCATGATATAAGAGACACGGTATTGAAATATGCAATTGCTCTTCTAAATAAATAATGAATGGGATCTGCAAGCGCACAGATTAATACCGATGTAGCATTTTAACCGGGAAGTATTCCAGGTATCATTATTTATATTTTTACCACTGGGAAGGGATTAGCAATCATCACTATTGATTACAGAATAGAATATGAGATTGAGCATCTATCATTGCATGTATAATTGAGAACATTATATCTAACTCTTCATACAGGGATAAGTGTCACATAAAAGATATATGAAATAATAATAGTGACAAGGATAACTAATCTGATCTAGCCACATAATAAATATGATAAGCACCTCAATTAGATACTCTAGAAAGTCATTAGCATGGTATTAGAACGAACTACAAGAATATTTCCTAAGTTATTCTTAACTATATAGTCTAGCATTATCATAGTTAGTGCAAGCATACTTAGCAATCATTGCGAGACAAGACTACGCCCATGCATAGTGATATTAGCAAGGAATATGAGAAACATAGCAATCACTCCCCTGTAATAATGTTGCTCTGCCAGCCCAATACACGAGAGGGGGACTATATAAGAATCAATGAAGCTGTCACTATCACGAACTACCCCACGATCTGGCATATTGGGTACAATCGCAGATAAATACGGTATAAGCACCACGCCTACACAATATCTATCATTTACCCATGGATCCGATGGATAAACGCTATACGATCCTAAGCATGTATATAGATCGTATCTAACTAAGCCAAGTACATAACTATGATAAACTAAGAACAATATAATCTTGAATATAAGCAAGTAGAGCAAAGTCATAAGCAATATATTGAAATAGAACAAAGTCATATTCATAATATTGAAGAACAAAGATAATTAGAAAGCAATTAGAAGCACAATTAGAGAATTACCAAGAATCCTCCTGACAGATCCGGAAACCAATCGAAGATTGACTCCTTCTAGTTCTAATCCTATGTAGCTATGCTAATCTAGATATGTAATTGATGTGGTGGCTCTAATCTTGATCAGAGGCTTCTTCTCCCTTGAAGGAACAATGAATTAGGGTTGAGAGGCTCTCTCCTCCAGGGGCCAGGGGGTCTGGTTTTATAGTCCCTCCAAGTGAATATGGGCCCTTGGATCAAACCGACATAGATTGTATGGTTTAGATTCATCCTTTAGGTCGGTGGAGATCTCCCGCAAAGCAGAGTCCTGATTGGACTCAGGAGGTGGGCGGGCGCCCTGACCAACTAGGCGGCCGCCCAGGGTCTGGCCCCGTTTCGCCTCCGCTTCGGTCTCGTGGCTTCTGGAGTCTTCTAGATGTAAGATAATTGCGCGGCACGTTAATATCTCTATGTAATCCTGACATGTGGGCCTTTCTTCCATATTTCCTGATAACCCCCTGCAGAAATAGACAAACACCAAAACTCGTGGAATTCTGTCAGATAAAACCCTAAGTCTAGATCTTGATTCCATTTGGATCCTTTTCTTTATTTATTTGATAATTAAATTTGATACTTAAGGACCGTCAACATCTGCCTTGAGTAGTCAAAAGATAGAATAGTCTAGTCAAGTGTCATGTCTCTTATCTTTGATCAGCTATTGCTCTGGAGTTTTTGCATATTTTCAAATAAAACTCAGAGATTCCTTGTATGATTCTCTCAGATCTCTCTTTTGTGGTATTTCTGGATCCTTACCAAGGCAGTGATGATATATGCCTTCTCTCAAAATATGTGGTATTTGTGGTATAAGGCATAGTGACATTGCCTTCTCTCTCACCCTACTCTAATAAGGCTTTAATATCTGGAGCTCATAGGTGGGAGATAAAATATATACATACTTACAAGACATTTATTGTATAGTCAAACCATGGATCCAAAGAAACAAGTCAATAAGTCAAATCAAGATGCGCATGTGTGGCGAATGAATGGTGTATGGAGATGATGGTGATAACAATGGTGAAAGTCTAATTCTACTTTTGCTCTTTTGAGGGGATGCATACCTTTCTTGCTTCTTTTTGAAACTTGAGGAGAATGAGATGCTCTATATTTTCCTTTTTCTTTCCTCTTAGGTGGGTATTTTGTACCCCTAATTCTACTGTAGGACACTTGTCCATTTTTACCTCTCGTCTTACTTTTTCTTTCGAGGTTCCGGGCACTTGCCCCTTTTTATTTCCTCGTATTTTTTTCTTTTTTTTAGAACACTCATCTCCTGAAATAACATAGCAAGTTGTAGTAAAGATAAGTTGAGCATTTATTTCACAGGGGAAAAACAGAAATATTTTTGGCTATTCTCTCCCGGATTAGGAGTAGAATATTTTTGGGTAGTTCTGGAGATGGAAATTGGTGGATATATGTGGATGGTGCTTCCGGAGTAGAAGCAGCATGTGTGAGTGAACGTGCAAGTGAATCTTGATTTAACCACATGACAAGCTCCTAAGGGTCTACAGAGCTTGACCACACTCAATGCTCATAAGCAATAAAAAGTAAATGTGTGGCTCAAAGTCTAGCAAGCATGTATATATGGCTGTGGTAGGAATTTAAACTCTCATCATACAGGAACTCATCATGTAATATTTTAAAGATTTTTAAAAGATAAAATTCTCCAGAATTCTAGCATCTCTAGAAACAGATAAACAGCAACTCAACCTTCCTATATCATATCCGTTAACAACTTAGACTTCAGATCAAGTTTTCTTCCCACAAGTTTAGGTTTATAGCAAGCTTTAAATTATAACAGTTATGTCTAAACTTGAGAGAGAACTTTAAATTTGAAAATTAGGCAGAGCAACTATTCATCATATCCATGCTAGAGTTTTATTATTACGATTCAAATTAGCATAGCCACTTTATTTATTTATTAAACACACTAAGCAAAAGACATATATATATAAGCACAAAATCTTTATTTGGTTTTCCATAATTATGTATATTTATATTTTAATATAGTATAAGTATAAAGATAGTTAGAAATACTTATCGGGATAAATGGAGGTGCTCTCCCCCAAGCTGAATTTTGACGTAATTTCTTCTGATGTAGCTAGCAGGTGGTAGAGGTGTATTTGAAAGTCGGCAGTATCTTGACAGCGATTAGAATGTCCTCCGTCTACTAGTCTTCTTGATTCTTAAATTTTGTGGAGCTCAAATACACAACAAAGCTTTGTGGAGTTGATTAAGTGTTAACATAAATATCTAGCCTTTATCATGTTGAGCCTCCTTAATAAATGTTACTCTCTATTTTTATATTTTCATTTTATTAAGCAGAAAATAAATATTTATTTTATTTTTATGCCACCACAGTGAATGTACTTATGGGTTTCATGCCACTCGTATACTCAAATGGGGCTTACTATTTTTTAACATTTTTATTTTCTTTTTAGGATAGTATGAACATGATTAACTAAGCAAATTGTTTAAAATAATTAAAAGAGAAAGGATAACTACCAAGTTTACCTCTTGGCAAGGCGTTCGGTGTTTTTAAGTCCTCCGAACGGGACTCTCCGTTTTCTCAATTGTCCTGGGATTCGTTGGGTGGCGTAGTCGGTACTTCTGGCGGCGCCTCCTCTTCATGTATAGTTATCTTCTCTTTCCACACCTGACTCGGCGCTACGGTCACCTCTGGATAATTATGTTTAAACTGTATGTCTTCTGACCTTATCACTTCTCCTTCATAGTCTGCCCATCCGTCCTTGATGATTTGCCTCCTCTGGTTGCGTTTGCGTCGTTTTCTGACCTGCTTAGAGTCTTCAACGATATAGTTAGGGTCAGTAAAATAGCGGCGTACCTTCTCTGAGGGGAAGTGCATATGGACTTCTCCGGTTCCAATGTAGATGATCGCTTTAACGGTGCTGAGGAACGGTCTTCCAAGGATGATGGGTGGATCGTATTCGTCTTCTCCCATGTCAATAACCTGAAAGTCTGTGTAGACAAAATGATCATCTATTTTGAATGTCTGATCTACCATCTGGAGTTGAATGTATGTTGGTTTTAGGGGCATGGTTCCGAACATGAGCGGATAGGTGACTGCGGCCATTATGTTGACGCCCGATCCTGTGTCGCAAGTTGTCTTGTAGAAGTTGTATCCATTTATGGAGCAATAGATGCTTAGCATTCCTAGGTCGTCCTTCTTGGCGATGATCTTGACCTCCATGAACTACAGTGACCATCTTAGCTGACTCGGTCCACACTTGCTTGTTCCTGTTCCTCCTGTTGGTCCTTTTCCTTGGTTCACGTCTGGATTAATCTGGGATTTGTGTAGTCTTGTTCTTGAAGGAAAATGTCTCCTTCCTCCCTTTGATGTAGAAACTGATCTTGGCAGCACTAGCGTAGATGACAGCTCCTGAGGTGTTTAAGAATGGCCTCCCTAAGATGATGGGTGCCCTCTCATCATTACCGGTCTCTATCACCACGAAGTCTGCTGGGGCGTATAAGGTACCAACTCGGACACAGAGGTTCTTCAATATTCCTTTTGGAAAACTTATCGTCTGATCTGCAAACTGCAGACACATGGTTGTTTTTGATAAAGGATATGTAAAGCATTTTTCATAGAGTACCCTGGGCATAATGTTGACACTAGAGCCAAAGTCACAGAGTGCTCCTGGGAAGTCCACCATGCCGATGGAGATCGAGATGACGGGGCGTCCTGGATCGCCTCTCTTGACCGGCAGAAGGTCAGTAGTAACTTCAGTGACGGGGTTACTCCAGTAGTTACCTGCATCAAACATGTCTACAAGATTTGCAGATTCTAATCCTTCCGGTTGTGATGGTATACCGGGGTTAGTAGTAGGAACAGCAGCAGCTATTTGATTTAACTGAGATTCAATCATTTTATTAAAGCTAATTTGATTCATGATGGCTGTAGAGAAATTATTCATTCTGTTGTTTATATTTTCTAACATTTTATCATTAGATGTCAATTTCTTAGATAGGTTATCCATTAGCTTTCCTTGATTAGACACTAACTCTCTCAGAGGTGGAAAATTATTGTTATTGTTGTAAGAATTGTTACCTTGATAATTACCTGAGTAGTTAGGCCTCTGTTGATTCCAACCTTGAATTTGCTGAGGACGGTTGTAGTAGTAGTTGTTGTTATTGTTGACGTAGTTCACATCCTCAAGCATCTCAGGGCAGTGATTGCCTGAGTGTCCAGTGTCTCCACACTCCTCACAAGTCATGTGAGAGTCGTAGATGTGCATAACTTCTTTCTTATCTCCAGTTCTATCATCGAGCTTCTTCATGAGCAGGTCTAGCTTAGCAGACAGCATGTCTACCTCCTTGAGCTGATGCATACCTCCACCTCTCTTGCGTGTCTGGGTCCTTTCTTCATTCCAGCTTTGATTGGACGCCATCTTCTCCATAAGAGTTGCGGCTTGTGATATGGTAAGTGATAGGAATGCTCCTTTAGCTGCAGCATCCATGGTTTCTTGGGCACTGTTGCCGAGCCCATGATAAAATGTCTACATCAGTAGCCAACTCTCCATTCAATGATGGGGACATTCTAGGATGTAGTCTTGGAAGCGCTCCCTGTTGGGTATTTTAAACGCAAACAGAAAAATCCGCAAGCGCACGGATACCGATGTAGCCTTCACCCGGGAGTATTCCAGAGTATCGATTTTCCACAGAGAACGTGAGTGTACTAATTAAGATCCAAGATCGCCCAAGGATAACTATATAATTATTTTTGGTGGGAAGAGAGGAAGTTTCCTGAGAGTTCTCTAGTTGATCTAAGAATCAAGAATTACTTCAAGATTATTTATATCGGGACATCAGAGCACTAGCCACAGAAAGAGATGAGAAGGGGGCTAGGAAGGTCTAACTACGGTCCTACAAACACCGATCCGAACGTGGTGGAATACGTCGACCATTAGGGCTGTCACTACCCTAAGGCTACCACAACAATCCGCAGGATTGGGTGCAATTCTAGGTAATTGCAAGACTAAACACCACGTCTAATCTATTAATTACTACTCTAATGTTTCAAAGATTAGAGCACTTGATGCAAGCGGGAATCCAATAAATAACTTGAATGTAAATAAAAGTAATTAGAGAACTTAGGAGTTATGAATTGAAGAACCTGGAGAACAATGAAGGACGGACCAGATGCTGCAAAAGTACAATGTTGAGGAAGATCCGACAGATCTGGCTCCTCCTCCGCTCTCCTCTTCTCTCCCTATTTTCTAGATTACAACTAGAACTAACTAGAAATAGAACTAGAGGAACTAGAACTAGAACTAGATGAACTAGAACTAGATCTAGATGAACTAGAGGTAGAACTAGAAGAACTAGAGGGATCCTCTCTACTTGGATGAAGAATTGAAACCCTAGCTTTGATTCTGTAGAAGAGGTATGATCTCCAGGGGCCAGGGGGTCTGGTTTTATAGTCCCTTCAAGTGAATCTGGGCCGTCGGATCAAACCGACATTGATCGTGTGGTTTTCCTTGATCCTTTAGGTCGGTGGAGCATAATCCGCGAAACGTGTCCTGATTGGGCACTGTAGCTGGGTGGGCGCCCAGGAGAGTTGGGCGGGCGCCCTGCCTCCGAGCCCGATTTCCTTCCCGTTCGTTCCCGTGGCTTCTGGAGTCTTCTAGATGATAGAAAATTGCGCGACACGTTAATATCTCTATGTAAACCCGACGTGTGGGCCTTTCTTCCGTATTTCCTGATAACCCCCTGCAGAAATAGACAAACACCAAAACTCGTGGAATTCTGTCAGATAAAACCCTAAGTCTGGGTGTTGGTTGCATTTGGATCCTTTTCTATGATTAGTTGATGGTTAAATGTGAGCATTAAGGACCGTCAACAAGCTCCCCCAAGCTTAACCTTTGCTCGTCCCTGAGCAAAGATGAACTCAAGAATTTCTGCAGTGGTTTCATGCCTTAAAGATACACATGCGTTTAAACAAGATCTCATCTCTAGGTTAGGGTAAACTGTTAAGATTTAAACTCTCATATTACCTTCCACCATGGGGCTTGCAACCGTGACTTATGTCTTGAGCAGTTAAAAGATAGAACGGTCTAATCAAGCGCCATGTCTCATGTTCTTGATCAACTATAGCTCTGGAGTTTTTGCAGATTTTCAAATAAAACTCAGAGATTCCTTGTATGACTCTCTCTAGTCTCTCTTTTGTGGTATTTCTGGATCCTTACTAAGGCAGTAATGGTATATGCCTTCTCTCAAAGTATGTAGTATTTTTGGTATGGGGCATAGTGGCATTGCCTTCTCTCTCACCCTACTCTAATAAGGTTTTGATATCTGGAGCTTATAGGTGGGAGACAGCTAATACATACTTACAAGACATTTATTGCATAGTCAAACATGGATCCAGAAGAACAAGTCAATAAGTCAAATCAAGATGTGCATGTGTGGCGAATGAATGATGTATGGTGACGATGGTAATAACAATGGTGAAAGTCTAATTCTACTTGTGCTCTTTTGAGGGGGTACATACCTTTCTTGCTCTTTTGAAACTTTTTGAGGAGAATGAGATGCTCTATATTTTCTTTTTCTTTTCTCCCAGGTGGGTAACTTGTACCCCTAATTCTACTATCGGACACTTGTCCATTTTTACCTCTCGTCTCACTTTTTCTTTTCTTTCGAGGTTCCGGGCACTAGCCCCTTTTTATTTCCTCATATCTCTTTTTTTTTTCTTTTTTTTCTTCTTTTTTTTAGAGAGCACTCATCTCATGAAATAATATAGCAAGTGGTAGTAACAAGATAACTTGACATTTATTTCACAGGGAAAAACAGAAATAGGAGAATATTTTTGGCTATTCTCTCCCGGATTAGGAGTAGAATATTTTTGGGTGGTTCTGGAGATGGAAATGGATGGATATATGTGGATGGTACTTCTGGAGTAGAAGTAGCATGTGTGAGTGAACGTGCAAGGTGTATGCCTTCTCTCAAAGTATGTGATATTTGTGGTATAAGGCATAGTGGCATTGCCTTCTCTCTCACCCTACTCTAATAAGGCTTTTGATATCTGGAGCTCATAGGTGGGAGACAGCTAATACATACTTACAAGACATTTATTGCATAGTCAAACCATGGATCCAGAAGAACAAGTCAATAAGTCAAATCAAGATGTGCATGTGTGGCGAATGAATGGTGTAAGGTGATGATGGTGATAACAATGGTGAAAGTCTAATTCTACTTGTGCTCTTTTGAGGGGATACATACCTCTCTTGCTCTTTTGAAGCTTTTTGAGGAGAATGAGATGCTCTATATTTTCTTTTTCTTTCCTCTCAGGTGGGTATCTTGTACCCCTAATTCTACTATCGGACACTTGTCCATTTTTACCTCTCGTCTCACTTTTTCTTTTCTTTCGAGGTTCCGAGCACTTGCCCCTTTTTATTTCCTCGTATTTTTTTTTCTTTCTTCTTCTTTTTTTTAGAGCACTCATCTCCTGAAATAATATAGCAAGTGGTAGTAACCAAGATAACTTGACATTTATTTCACAGGGAAAAACAGAAATAGGAGAATATTTTTGGCTATTCTCTCCCGGATTAGGAGTAGAATATTTTTGGGTGGTTCTGGAGATGGAAATGGATGGATATATGTGGATGGTACTTCTGGAGTAGAAGTAGCATGTGTGAGTGAACGTGCAAGTGAATCTTGATTTAACCACATGACAAGCTCCTAAGGGTCTACACAGCTTGACCACACTCAATGCTCATAAGCAATAAAAAGTAAATGTGTGGTTCATAGTCTAACAAGCATGTATATATGGCTGTGGTAGGAATTTAAACTCTCATCATACAGGAACTCATCATGCAACATTTTAAAGATTTTCAAAGATAAAATTCTCCAGAATTCTAGCATCTAGGAACAGATAAACAGCAGCTCAACCTTCCCATATCGTATCCATTAACGACTTAGACTTTAGATCAAGTACTCTCCCCACAAGTTCAGGTTTAGAGTAAATCTTAATTAATAACAGTCAGGCCTAAACTTGAGAGAGATTTCAATTTTGAGAACTAGTCATGGCAGAGCAACTATTCATTATTTCCATGTGAGAGCTTATTATGAGGATTCAAGCAAACTTTATTTATTTATTTATTTAGCAAACTAAGCAAAGATAAGCACAAAATCTTTATTTGGGTTTTTATGATTATGCATCTTTTTATTATTGGAGTAAAGTATAAACGTGAGTAGAATACTTAGCTGGATAAATGGGGGTGCTCTCCCCCAAGCTGGATTTTGACGTAATTCCTTCTAATGTAGCTAGCAGGTGGTGGAGTTGTATATGAATGCCGGCAGCACCCTGACAGCGATTAGGATGTCCTCCGTCTGCTAGTCTTCTTTGATCCTTGAATTCTGTGGAGCTCAAATAGACAACAAAACTTTGTGGAACTAGTTAAGTGTTAGCATAAAAACTCTTAGCCGTTATCATGTTGAGCTTCCTCTAATAAATTTTACTCTCTTTGGTAGGATCATAAATCTATTTTTATAATTTTATTTTTATAGGACAGGAATATATTTGTTTTATTTTTATGCCACCACAGTGAATGTACTTATGGGTTTTATGCCATGAGCATACTCACATGGGGCTTACTTAACATTTTTATTTTCTTTTCAAGATGATATGAACCTGATTAACTAAGAAAACTATTTTAAAATAATTAAAAGGAAAAAGATAACTACCAAGTTTACCTCTTGGCAAGGCGTTCGGTGTTTTTAAGTCCTCCGAACGGGACTCTCTGTTTTCTCAGTCGTCCTGGGATTCGCTGGATGGCATAGTCGGTGGTTCCGGCGGTGCTTCCTCTTCGTGTATAACTATCTTCTCTCTCCACACCTGACTCGGTGCTGTCTCCTCAGGACAGTTCTGTTCAAGCTGTATGTCTTCAGACCTTACTACTTCTCCTTCGTAGTCTGGCCATCCATCCTTGATGATTTGCCTTCTCTGGATGCGGTTGCGTCGTCTTCTTCTTGTCCTGACCTGCTTAGAGTCTTCAACTAAGTTAGGGTCAGTAGAATAGTGACGTACCTTCTCAGAGGGGAAGTGCATGTGCACTTCTCCAGTTCCAATGTAGATGATTGCTTTAACGGTGCTGATGAACGGTCTTCCAAGGATGATGGGTGGATCCTACTCGTCTTCTCCCATGTCAATAACCTTAAAATCATCTGGAGCTGAATGTATGTTTGTTGTAGGGGCATAGTCCCATGCAGGAGCTAATAAGTGACTGCGGCCATTATGTTGACGTCAGATCCGGTGTCGTAGAGTATCTTCTGAAAAGAATATCCGTTGATTGTGCACTCGATGCTTGGAACACCAGGGTCATCCTTCTTGGTCAGGAACGGTGACTTAAGTCAACAATCTTGACCTCCTTGAACTGCAGAGCCATCTTAGCTGACTTGGTCCACATTTGCTTGTTCATGTTCCCCCTGTTGATCCTCTTCCTTGGTTCATGTCGGGATTGCTTTGAGATTTGTGTAGTCTTGTTCTTGAAGGAAAACGTCTCCTTCCTCCCTTTGATGTAGAAACTGATCTTGGCAGCACTAGCGTAGATGATAGCTCCCGAGGTGTTCAGGAATGGCCTCCCTAGGATGATGGGTGCCCTCTCATCAGTATCAGTCTCTATCACCACGAAGTCTGCTGGAGCGTATAAGGTACCAACTCGGACGTAGAGGTTCTTCAATATTCCCTATGGGAAACTTAGTGTCTGATCTGCAAGCCTGAGCATAATGTTGACGCTGGAGCCAAAGTTGCAGAGTGCTTCTAGGAAGTCCACCATGACGATGGAGATCGGGATGACAGGACGTCCTGGATTGTATCTCTTGACCGGCAGAAGGTCAGTAATTACTTCTACAACAGGGTTACTCCAGTAGTTATGTCCACAAGCATCTCAGGGCAATGATTGCCTGAGTGTCCAGTATCTCCAGTGTGGTTGTGCTCGTAGATCTAGGTACTTCACTTGGTGGAGTCTGGGAGTTATAAAAGTCCTTCATATTTTGCTCGAAGTGTACCTGCTCATAGAGACAAGGCAGAGATCAAGTGCATTGGCCCTGTTGGTGGAAAACACCAACAGAACCAAAAGTGTATTTGCTCTTCTCTATCCTTTAGCATAGCGAGCAAGACACAGTTGATGGATAATAAGATCATGAGTGTAGCATTTAAAACATTCGTTAGATCAGATCACTCAACCTTATGGAAAGATAATCTATCTAAGTAAATGTTTTTTTTCTTTACATGACTACCATTTTCCAAAGATTGAGTGTGCAACATTTTAGTTCATATGATTAGGAGTGTGAGATCACAAAGGTGGAAGGACTAAACAAGTTGAATCGATTGGGTTGGTTAATCTAGAGTTATAAATCATACATGTTTGTCTCTTTTATTCATGTGAATGCCAAAAATAAGGAGAAGCTTATAGAAGTGATAGTCAAGTACCTTAAGATGTTACCTTTCTTGAAGAGTGATGGTACATTATCACCTTGTGGAAGCTTTCCTTTCTTAGCGGTTGTGCATCGTGTTTGTGGCACCCTCCATGGATCATCTCTTGTGAGCTATGCCTTACTTGTGTAAATTGTTAAACTTCATGTGCCTCTCTCTTTGTCTCCAATGTGAGTTTATCTCAGGACTTCCCAGGTCGATATTGAAAGTTTTCCTACAGGGGTTAGTCCAACAAAATATCCAATATCTACTATAGCATACTATCGGCTCAAAGATCAACCTAGACACCATGTCTAATTTGATTTAGGAGGGCATTTTAACCTAAGCATCATGCTTAATTTGAACTCCCTTGGAAGTAAGATCATCAGCCCTAAACTAAGCACCATGCTTAATTAAGAGATAAATGAAACTACTCCAAACCTAGACATATACTAAAGCAAATAAAGGTAATATGAGAGCATTTATAGAGATCTACTCAAGTGGAGATGAAGTAGTGTGATTAGTATTTAACAAATTGAGCATGTCTCAAAGGTAGGGACAACCAACATAGCAACATGGCATATGATGTTTTTATGTAAAGTACTCCCCCAAGCTTGAATTTTGCAAAATTCAAGTTTGGATGAGTTTAATTCAATGTTGTATGATGATTGGTTGGACATACCTTGTGTTTGTCATTCATCCGATCTTCTTGCTCCAATCCTGGAAAGGTTAGTGACAAGAATACCCGAAGGAATATTTATACAATTATCCTTATATGCTCAACACACAAGGTAATGTTGCAAATAATTAAAAGCTCATGTTATGATCTGATCAGTGCTTATTTTAGGACACTAAGCTTGTCCTTGGGAAACCATCAATTTATATCGGCGAAGTGGTTTCCCCTCCAACGCTGACCTATATCAAGATCAACTCAACGAGATCTGCAATATTTAATATAGACATATGCATCGACAACCGTCCTTTTAAAGTTTTTATAAATAGAAAGGATGAGGGGGTTGGAGATCTCGAATGTGGTGATGTTGGAAAAACCAATGGATTGTGAAGATGTTGCATATGAGCATGGAGTAAATGAAGTGGCTATGAAATAAATTCCATGCTCATTAATGCTTAGAGTGAAATCCATGTGGTATGGTGAAAATGATAAGGTGAGTGTGGTAAAAAAAAGGAAAAGAAAAAAGGATACACGGATGACTTGGTTCGAAACTAGCACAGCTACCGTTCCCCGGCAACGGCGCCAGAAAGCTTGTTGGGTATTTTAAACGCAAACAGAAAAATCCGCAAGCGCACGGATACCGATGTAGCCTTCACCCGGGAGTATTCCAGAGTATCGATTTTCCACAGAGAACGTGAGTGTACTAATTAAGATCCAAGATCGCCCAAGGATAACTATATAATTATTTTTGGTGGGAAGAGAGGAAGTTTCCTGAGAGTTCTCTAGTTGATCTAAGAATCAAGAATTACTTCAAGATTATTTATATCGGGACATCAGAGCACTAACCACAGAAAGAGATGAGAAGGGGGCTAGGAAGGTCTGACTACGGTCCTACAAACACCGATCCGAACGTGGTGGAATACGTCGACCATTAGGGCTGTCACTACCCTAAGGCTACCACAACAATCCGCAGGATTGGGTGCAATTCCAGGTAATTGCAAGACTAAACACCACGTCTAATCTATTAATTACTACTCTAATGTTTCAAAGATTAGAGCACTTGATGCAAGCGGGAATCCAATAAATAACTTGAATGTAAATAAAAGTAAGTAGAGAACTCAGGAGTTATGAATTGAAGAACCTGGAGAACAATGAAGAACGAACCAGATGCTGCAAAAGTACAATGTTGAGGAAGATCCGACAGATCTGGCTCCTCCTCCGCTCTCCTCTTCTCTCCCTATTTTCTAGATTACAACTAGAACTAACTAGAACTAGAACTAGAGGAACTAGAACTAGAACTAGATGAACTAGAACTAGATCTAGATGAACTAGAGGTAGAACTAGAAGAACTAGAGGGATCCTCTCTACTTGGATGAAGAATTGAAACCCTAGCTTTGATTCTGTAGAAGAGGTATGATCTCCAGGGGCCAGGGGGTCTGGTTTTATAGTCCCTTCAAGTGAATCTGGGCCGTCGGATCAAACCGACATTGATCGTGTGGTTTTCCTTGATCCTTTAGGTCGGTGGAGCATAATCCGCGAAACGTGTCCTGATTGGGCACTGTAGCTGGGCGGGCGCCCAGGAGAGTTGGGCGGGCGCCCTACCTCCGAGCCCGATTTCCTTCTCGTTCGTTCCCGTGGCTTCTGGAGTCTTCTAGATAATAGAAAATTGCGCGACACGTTAATATCTCTATGTAAACCCGACGTGTGGGCCTTTCTTCCATATTTCCTGATAACCCCCTGCAGAAATAGACAAACACCAAAACTTGTGGAATTCTGTCAGATAAAACCCTAAGTCTAGGTGTTGGTTGTATTTGGATCCTTTTCCATGATTAATTGATGGTTAAATATGAGCATTAAGGACCGTCAACACTCCTATGCTTCTGGAACAGATTCATCATGTTGTTGCTGAAAACTTGTAATTTTCCCACGGAGAGCATTGGTCTTGCCCATGGGAAAGAACTTAGCCAGAAAGTTCGTGGAGCAGAGTGCCCACGTAGTATTCTTCTCCTTTGTAGCGTAGAACCACTGCTTCGCTCTCCCCAATAGTGAGAATGGGAAGAGGTGAAGTAGTATAGCATCTCTGGGGACTCCTGATATGGTGAATGTGCTGCAAATCTCCAGGAAGTGTTGGAGATGAGCACTAGCATCTTCATGTGCCTTCCCACAGAACTGGTTGGATTGCACCATGTTGATAAGTCTAGGCTTGAGCTCAAAGTTGTCGTCGATCTCTGCAGCAGGTCCAGTGCGGATGTTATCCGTAGTGGGAGCTGAGAACTCACGAATCGATTTGTTTGCCATAGCTTCGAACTCTGAAGACAAGTTCTGGTGATCTTCTTGATTGGATGAAGCTTCTTGCTGAAGTGTTGATGATCTCTTCTTGAGCTTGGCTCTTGTTTTTCTGAATAAGGCTTCGGGATTGTCAACAAAATTTCCTGGAAGATGTCTTCTATTCATACATTACCCTGCATAAGATAAAATAGAAAAATATCGGGGTAAAACTGTATGAGAGAATTGATAAGCTCAATCATATTAGTGATGCGAATGATAACTTAAAATCCTATATTCATTCCTGATTAGTAATCAACCTTCCTCGGCAATGGCAACAAAAATGCTTATTGGGTATTCTTAACATCATTACCAAAAGTAGACTTAGTTTTCTAATTCTGATAACGGTGCCAAAAATGCCAAACCCATCCCTCATACCACTTAAGCCAAGTTGTCATCCCCAGCATGACATGAGAGACGCGGTATTGAAATATGCAATTGCTCATCTAAATAAATAATGAATGGGATCTGCAAGCGCACAGATTAATACCGGGAAGTATTACAGGTATCGTTATTTATATTTTTACCACTGGGAAGAGATTAGCAATCATCAATATTGATTATAGAATGGAATATGAGATTAAGTATCTATCATTGCATGTATAATTGAGAACATTTATCTAACTCTTTCATACAGGGGTAAGTGTCACATAAAAGATATATTAAGTACTGAATAGTGACAAAGATAATTAATCTGATCAGCAAAACTTAGCCACATATAAATATAATAAGCACCTCAATTAGATATTCTAGCAAGTCATTAGCATGGAATTAGAACGAACTACAAGAATATTTCCTAAGTTATTCTCAACTATATAGTCTAGCATATCATAGTTAGTGCAAGCATACTTAGCAATCATTGTGAGACAAGACTACGCCCATGCATAGTGATATTAGCAAGGAATATGAGAAACATCGTAATCACTCCCTTATAATAATGTTGCTCTGCCAGCCCAATACACGAGAGGGGGACTATATAAGAATCAATGAAGCTGTCACTATCACGAACTACCCCGCGATCTGGCATATTGGGTACAATCGCAGATAAATACAGTATAAGCACCACACCTACACAATATCTATCATTTACCCATGGATCCGATGGATAAACGCTATACGATCCTAAACATGTATATAGTTCCAATCTAACTAAGCCAAGTATATAACTATGATAGACTAAGAACAATATAATCTTGAATATAAACCAGTAGAGCAAAGTCATAAGTAATATATTGAAGTAGAACAAAGTCATATTCATAATATTGAAGAACAAAGATGAACAATTAGAAGAACAATTAGAGAATTACCAAGAATCTTCTTGACAGATCTGGAAACCAATCGAAGATTGACTCCTTCTAGTTCTAATCCTATGTAGCTATGTAGCTATGCTAATCTAGATGTCTAATTGATGTGGTGGCTCTAGGCTTGATCAGAGGCTTCTTCTCCCTTGAAGAATAATGAATTAGGGTTGAGAGGCTCTCTCCTCCAGGGGCCACGGGGTCTGGTTTTATAGTCCCTTCAAGTGAATATTGGTCGTTGGATCAAACCGACATATCCTTGATCCTTTAGGTCGGTGGAGCGTAATCTCGAAAGAGAGTTCTGATTGGACTCTAACAGGGGCGGACGCCCTGGTCTCCTGGGTGGGTGCCCTGGGCCAGGCCCCGTTTCGCCTCCGCTTCGTTCCCGTGGCTTCTGGAGTCTTCTAGATATAAGATAATTGCGCGGCACGTTAATATCTCTATGTAATCCTGACGTGTGGGCCTTTCTTCCGTATTTCCTAATAACCCCCTGCAGAAATAGACAAACACTAAAACTCGTGGAATTCTATCAGATAAAACCCTAAGTCTAGATGTTGATTTTATTTGGATCATTTTCTTTGTTTATTTGATAATTAAGTTTGATACTTAAGGACCGTCAACACCGCCCCTGCTCAACAGTCCATGCTGCTCGGTGTTGGCTTGGATCTCATCGGTTGGCACCAGTCCACGCTGCTTGGGGCTGGCTTGGATCTCATCGGTTCGCACCGCTGAGTTTGGCCTGGATCTCGCCGAGGCAGAGGAGTGCCGAGTGGCGGCAGCTTCGACGGTGATGGAGCAGAGGCTGGCAGGGTCGAAGTCAGAGCAGAGAGAGAGAGAGACGCGTCGATGATGGGGAGGTGCAGGGCGGTGGTGCTGTGCTCCGGCGGCTTCGAGCACGTGTGTGTGGGCAGGGCGGGGCTGAAGCTCGATGGTGGGATGGAAGGCTCGACGCTCAGTGTTCGGTGGGGAGGGAGGCATCGGCGGGGTTTGGGGCGGCTGCTCGTGCTCTATTGGAGAATACAAGATTTGGGTTTTTGACCCTTTCAATGTATGTGACCTACTATGGAATGGGTCTCATATTTGTGTTGTATTTGTTGGAGATTGTCTAAGTGGCACTATGAGTTTGTCTCATATCGTGCCCCTCATTTTATAGTTCTCTCTCCGTGCTCAACTCTCGGTAGCCGGTTCTAAACTAGTAACGCTTTCCCTCCAACAAACACAGTGGGTGCTGATCGAAATTGGGTTGTGTTGTATTTTTGGGCTTCAAATTGCGTGCTCGTCCGACATCGATACCTCAACCGCCATATGGATATTTTGCGACCGTAATTGAGATCGAATCTATATAGAGGGGTTTATATCCGTTCATATCCGAGTTTAGATATTAACATCTAATATTGTATCAGTCAAATCACATATTTATGACGTCAATATATAATCATATCCTATCACACTATATATAATATTAGTAATATCCGTTTATATTCAATCTATTTTCATCCCTAACCGCGACGCAGACACTCCAGCGCGGCCTAGTTCTCCGGCAGTCCGGCGCGGTCACCCCAAGTCCGTTGCCTATGAGACACTAGAGACGAAGGCAGCAGCTTCTACGGCGGCGCCCAAAGAGCTAGATGGATCCGGCGCCTCCCACTCCTACCCGTGCGTGAATCCTGCAGTGGCCGAGCCACGGGCCGTCGGCAGCGCCCAAGGGTGGGCCGGGTCCGGCTGGTGGTGTCGCGTGGGGCTGTTCTATTCCGGAAAAAATTCAATTGAGATCCCACAACGTTGACGAAAATATGTTTTTTATTCTTAAACTCTAAAATCAGATAAAATATATCCCTCAACTTTTAAAATCATGTATATTACATCCCTAACCTGGTTATGAGCGGTTTCGAAAGCAATTTTGTCCTTTTTTTTATTTTGACTGGATTTTTGAAAAATCATAGTAAATCACATAAAAATTATAAAATGGAAAATTTAATTTTGTTAGATTTTAGATGGTAAAAAATCACTCTCCAACATAGGAGCCAAACACGGCACGCATTTTGTGTTGCCTCCGACGGAGAAGGCAAATAAGAGCATCTCCAAGAGACTTTGCATATTCTTTCTAAATGCTAGAAATAGCAATTTCGGTGAAAAACTATCCTCCAACAGTTTCTCTAAATGGTCATCCAAATATAGCCATTGTCTATTCCGGGTTTTTCGCTAGCCAAATATAGAAGACGAGAATGACTCTCTGTTGATGCAAAATCGATCTGCAAACACAAAGGGGTAATACCCGATTCAAACGTTAAGGCGTGCCAGCCGATTTGACCTTACTATCGGCAAAGGTGATAACTCGAATACTTTAGTCCTGACAACAGCGATGCGCCCGGATGTCACGGCTAAGAGGTATTCACGCGGAACTCGAGAACACGCCGAGCTTAAGTCGACGAATTCCTAAGAACTCGTAGCAAAACAGAAAAAAGTATGACGAAGTCGTCGAAAAGTAGATGCTAAAATATATGAGTAAAACGTGTGTTTGATTGATTCATAGATGTCTCATTACAAAGCCCTAGGGTTCATATTTATACCCTGTTCAAAGAACTACAACTAAACACGACTAGAATTCGAATTCCAAATTACACGGAATCCGTATACAAAACGACTTAAATAAACAAAGAAATAACAAAGTTATCTCCCGTGACAAACTAAAATCCTTCCATAAACCGATCAGCAGTTTCCAGATTCCTCCTCCGTATCGTCGGCAGACCCTTTGCCATGGTCATCGGCAGACTCCCCCATCACAGCTATCGGCATAAACACATCACCGCCTGTAGACTTGGCCACATCCGACTTCTCCTTCATCGGTAACCATCTTCATCGGCAATCCATCCTGTAAACAGCATATTTGCTACCTCATCCTACCATCCTGGACACGTGCCCAAAAACGGTGTCAACACTCTCTAGAGTGCGCATGAGATTTAGTAAAACTGTTGGAAAGGAAAAAAAATATAGAAAGCGATTTTTATGCAAATGGCTCTCCAAATGATGATTTAGAGAGTGAGATTTAGAAAGGCTCTTGGAGATGCTCTAAGCGTCTTCTCTCCGTCTCTCTGTCTCCACGACTAGAGCCCACCACGACCGGAGCAGGCCCACCACCACCAGAGCTGGCTCGCCGCCTTCAATCCACGACGCGCACAAATGCACGGTCGCCCCTGCTCATCGGTCTGCATCCGCCCCCGCTCACCGGTCCACACTGCCCGAGGCTGGCCTAGATCTCGCCGGTCCACACGCGCTGAGGTTGGCCTAGATCTCGCTGGAGCATAGGAGTGTCGAGCACCGACAGCTTCAACGGTGATGGAGCAGAGGCTGGTAGGGTCAGAGTCAGAGCAGAGAGAGAGACGCGTCGACGATGGGGAGGTGCAGGGTGGTGGCGTTGTGCTCCGGCGGCTTCGAGCACGTGTGTGTGGGTGGGGCGGGGCTGAAGCTCGACAGTGAGGATGGAAGGCTCGGCGCTCGGTCCTCGATCGGGAGGGAGGCATCGGCGGGGTTTGGGGCGGCTGCTCGTGCTATTTTTGAGAATGCAAGATTTGGATCTTTGACCCTTTCAATCTATATGACCTACTGTGGAATGGGTCTCATATTTGTGTTGTATTTGTTGGAGACTGTCTAAGTGGTATAGATTCGTTCAACCAAAGCTATGAGTTTGCCTGATGTCGTGCCCTCCATTTTGTAGTTCTCTCTCCGCGCTCAACTCTCGGTAGCCGGTGCTAAACTGGTAACGTTTTCCCTCCAACAAACATAGTGGCTGCTGAGTGAAATTAGGTTGTGTTGTATTTTTAGGCTTCATCGGCATAGATGCCTCAACCACCCTATGCATATTTTGCGAACGTATTTGAGATCGAATCTATATAGAGAGGTTTATATCCGTTTATATCCAAGTTTAGATATTAGCTAATATCGTATATGTATTAGATGCTTCGGCGGTCACCTCAAGTCCCGTCGCCTCTAAGACACCTGAGACGAAGGCAGCAGCTTCTGCGGCGGCGCCCAAAGAGCTAGGTGGAGGGATCCGGCGCCTCCCACTCCTACGCACCTGTGCGTGAATCCTGCAGTGGCCGAGCCACGGGCCGGCAGCAGCGCCCAACGGTGGGCCGGGTTCGGCTGGTGGTGTCGCGTGGGGCTGTTTTGTTCCGGAAAAAATCCAATTGAGATCCCTCAACATTCACGAAAATCTATTTTTTATTTCTAAACTTTAAAACTATACAAAATATATCCTTCAATTTTTAAAATCATACACGTTACATCCATAACCTGGTTATAAGCGGTTTTAAAAGCAATTTTGTCTTTTTTTATTAATTTTGACTGAATTTTTGAAAAATCATAGTAAATCACATAAAAATTATAAAATGAGAAGTTCAATTTTGTTGGATTTTAGATGAAAAGAACTAGACATTTTGAACATATAATATGGTATACTTTAATATAATTTTTTATAGCTTAGATCTATGCTTTTCTGTAATTAATTAGAATAATTATAGCTACAGTTTCTACTGTCCAATAATGGTGATTTTGATATGGTGGGTTAATTATTGTATGCTTGAGTTGTAGTAAAATATGCTCATTGGATCATGTATTACTTAGTTATAGATTTATTTCATTTTATGCTTATTAAATCTTAGTAAATCTATAACTAAGTTATACATGATCTAAGTATAATTTTTTTATCATAGTTCAAACATATAATAACTAGCCTAACATAAAAAATTCATCACAATTGGACAATAAAAACTATAACTATGAATTATTCTAATTAGTTGCAAAAAAACATGGATTCAAAGTTACAACAAAAACTTTATACTAAAGCATACTATATTATATGTTTACGGTGTAGATATACTTATCTGGAGTATAACAAAATCAGATTTTCTGTTTTATCAATTTTATGTGATTTACTATGATTTTTCAAAGATTTAGCCGAAATAAATAAAAATGAAAAATACAATATTGCCTTCAAAACCGTTCATAACTATGCCCGGGACATAATATACACGGTTTTCAAAAGTTGAAGGATATATTTTGTCTGATTTTAAAGTTTAAAGATAAAAAATAGACTTTCACAAAAGTTAGAGGTCCAAAGGTGGACCTTTTCCTTCTGTCACTCGAGCATTTGACATTTTTTTTTATTTTCTCATCGCATCAGACATACATCGAATCATCATTGTCAGAGGCAACTACTACTAGAAAAGATAAGGTCCACCTTGTACCATGAAAATTATCTCAAAGTAAGATTTTATAGATTGATATTGTTTGTTTTTTCTCACAAAAGAACAGCCCTCAATCATTTGGTTCCTCTACAAAGCAAAGCATTGCTACTATATATTGTTAATATATACCTCCGCATGCAGATATTCTCTATCTGATAGCCCCATCCCTCTCTGATTAAGGGAATTATATATCCGAATACATATTTGTATCTGACATACTCCGAATCCGATTCATACCGATTCAATACTCATTATTCATATCCGCTGAGACAATCGGTGTTCGTATATGTATCGGGTAGTTATTCATGTCCGAATTTAAATCTAAACAAAAATATAAAAACAAATATAATATCAATGATATCCATTCATATCCGATCTATTTTCATTCTTACTTATAGCTTTTACCTTATTATGAGAAGTTGAAAGACACACAGAGTGTTCACTCTCCCACCTTAGTTTGATCAAACCTTCTGAAGGTTCTGAGTAAGTTTCGAAAGAATCATGCTTAAGTTCCTTAGATATGACGAGTTTCTCAGTGGTGTATGAAACTCCCCAAGGCCATGATGCTTAGCCTTTACATCCTATTCTAAGGCACATGTGGAGCTCATGAGTAGAGAATGAATGTAAGGCGTACTTAAGCCCTGTATGGTTACTCGGACTAAGGTTCACGCTCTACCACATCGAATATTTAAACACATACATGAAGTATTAAATATAGACTATTTATAAAACTAAAAATATAGCTACACACTAATTTGTGAGACATTTTTTAAACCTAATTAGTATATGATTAGACACTAATTACTACAGTAACACATGTACTAATAATAGATTAATTATGCTTAATAAATTCGTCTCGCGGAGTACTAACGCAATCTGTAATTTGTTTTCTATTAGTATCCGAATAACCCATAGACTACCCCATGTGACATCCGATGTGTAGAAAGGTATTGTAGGGCAAATACACCGCACACCCAAAGGGGGGTGGCCTCTCATTATATAGCCTGAACGGCTTGGGGTACAAGCCAGCCTGACGGCTGGTTACAAGCCTGGACGGCTTGGGGTTACAAGTCGTGTTCAACACGTACTCTATGAGTTAGCTATACATATCTAATATATATCTATGTATATCTCTAATACCCGCCCTTAGTCATAGCAGGAGAATCTCGGACGCAAAGACTAGACCTAAAATCAGTAAACAACTATACAGGCAAGCCTTTGGTCATGATGTCCGCAAACTGGTGCGACGAGGGAACATGGAGCACTCGGACCTGACCCAGAGCAACCTTGTCACGGACAAAGTGGATGTCAATCTCAATATGCTTCGTGCGCCGATGATGAACAGGATTCCCAGTCATGTATACTGCACTGACATTGTCACAGTAAACAATCGTCGCCGAAGGTAGCGGAGTGTGTAGCTCCTGGAGTAGCTGACGAAGCGAACATGTTTCTGCAACAGCGTGTGCTACAGCCCTGTATTCTGCCTCAGCGCTGGAGCGAGAGACGGTGGTCTGCCGCTTAGAGGACCAAGACACGAAGTTATCACCAAGATAGACACAGTATCTAGAAGTCGAACGGCGAGAATCCGGACAACCAGCCCAGTCAGCATCCGAATAAGTAGTGAGACTATCAATCGGTCCAACACTGATAGAAAGACCAGCAGACTGTGTCCCCTTGACATAACAAAGAATCCTCTTAAGGAATGCAAGATGAGGTTCCCGTGGATCATGCATAAATAGACAGACTTGCTGAACAGCATATGCAAGGTCAGGACGAGTCAGTGTCAAGTACTGGAGAGCACCAGCAAGGCTGCGATATTGTGTCGGATCATCAACAGGAGAGCCGTCTATGGCAAAAAGCTTCATACGGGCATCAACAGGAGTAGCTGTGGGATGGCATTCAGACATTCCAGCACGCTGCAGAAGATCAGCTGCATCCTGTCTTTGAGACAGAAAGAGACCGCTGGCAGATCTAGTAACAGAAATCCCAAGAAAATGATGAAGTTCTCCTAAATCCGTCATAGCAAACTCAGAATGAAGTCGCTCCATGATACGACGAAGAAGAGCTGGCGATGAGGTAGTCAGAACGATGTCATCAACATACAGTAACAAGTAAGCAGTGTTGGAGCCATCTTTGTACACAAACAGCGATGAATCAGATACTGAAGTGACAAAACCCAGAGTCCGAATGAAGGATGCAAAATGCTAGTGTCAGGCTCGAGGTGCTTGCTTGAGGCCATATAGAGATTTCTGAAGGAGACAAACATGATCTGGGGCAGTAGGATCAACAAAACCAGGGGGTTGCTGACAGTAAACAGTTTCATTGAGATGACCATGAAGAAACGCGTTCTTAACATCCAGTTGATGAATAGGCCAAGAATGAGATGCTGCAATACTGAGAACAACCCGAATCGTGGCAGGTTTCACAACTGGACTGAAAGTTTCGTCGTAGTCAATGCCATACCTCTGAGAAAAACCACGAACAACCCAACGAGCTTTGTGTCGAGCAAGAGATCCATCTGAGTGGTGCTTATGCTTGAAAATCGACTTGCCTGAGACGATGTTGGCACCGGGTGGTCGAGGAACTAGACGCCAAGTGCCATTATCAATCAGAGCTTTGTATTCGTCAACCATCGCTGCTCGCCAGTTCGGATCGGCAAGAGCACTGCGATAATTTGCAGGAAGTGGTGAAGCGATCGTGGCTGAGAAACCCAAGCGCTGAACTGGCGGAGGAAGAGTCCCAGTCTGCTGGCGAGTGACTGGGCGCAAGATGACATCTTCTAGAGGTGAGACTGGTGCAGAAACCTCAGTAGAGGAAGACCTGGTCGGCTCCGGAGCTGCATCTGAAGCATTGGAGGGCAATGGAGCAGGACGGCGCCGGCTGTAAACCTGCGTGATGGGCGGTCGAGCGCCGAGAACTCCAGCTGGTCCTCCAGCTGGGCGCAGGAGATGTCTGGCAGCAGCAGGGGGCTGTCGCTGAGCAGCAGTAGCCGTGGAAGCACCGGGGGTCGGGAGCACTGGACCGAGCCAAAGAATAGCCGGATCCTGCTCCAGACTGTCATCGCGCACCACGCGTGGAGAAGGATGGCTGGCGGGCACGGGGGGTGCTGGTGGAGGCGCCGGTAGTCGATCCTGCAACAGAAAATCAAGCGACTCCGTAGGCGGTTTTGCAGCCGCAAACGGAAAATAAGACTCATCAAAGACTACATGCCGAGAAACGATCACTTTGCGAGTGGAGAGATCAAGGCATCGGTAACCCTTCTGGGAAGAGGGATAGCCGATGAAGACACATGCAGAGGAGCGAGGGGCGAGCTTATGAGGTGTCGTGGCACTGAGATTGGGGTAGCAAAGACAGCCAAAAACTCGAAGAGAGAAGAAATCTGGCATCTTGTGATAAAGTAGATGATGAGGAATATCATTAAGGATGGAGGAGGATGGGCGCCGGTTTAGCAGATAAACTGCAGTGGCCAGAGCCTCAGCCCAATACTGTGGTGGCATAGAAGCGTGCAGCAAAAGGGTGCGAGCAATATTGTTAAGAGTGCGCAACATCCGTTCAGCTTTGCCGTTTTGGGCTGACGTGTAGGGGCAAGAGGTTCGAAGTAGGATACCGCGACTACTAAGGAAGGTAGAGGTGGTGTTATTAATGAACTCTGTGCCGTTATCAGCCTGAAAGCACTTGACTGACAAATTGAACTGGGTGTGAGCATAGGAAACAAAATTGACAAGCTGAGTGTGCACGTCTGATTCATGCCGAAGAGGAAACGACCAGCAATAATGACTGTAATCATCCACAAGCACAAGATAGTATTTGAAACCAGTCACACTAAGAACTGGAGAAGTCCACACATCACAGTGAACAAGAGCAAAGGGAACGGACGAACGTGATGAAGAACTAGTAAACGGCAACCGAGCATGTTTACCAAGTTGACAGGCATGGCAAACAGCGCTATCTAAATTATTACATGAAATAGCTAAAATTTTATTGAGACGAGCTAGGGCAGCGGGTGCAGGATGACCGAGACGAGAGTGACACAAGGATGATGGAACAGCAACATGACAGGTGGCAGCTGGTGGACTGGATGATGAAAGGGTGTAGAGGTCCCCTCCATTATTGCAGCGTAGAATCACGTTCCCGGTCTGGAGATCCTTGACACAAAAACCATAGGCGTCAAACTCAATAGAGCAGTTATTGTCACGAGTAAATTGACGAACTGAAAGGACGTTGCGAACAAGATGTGGAGCAACAAAAACATTATTGAGTTTGAAGAGATGATTAGCTATAGGAATAATAGAAGTGCCACGACTAGAAACTGGAATAGATGCCCCATTGCCGACTGTTATGAAGGACGGTGAGTGAGGGAGACGGGAAAGAAGTATACCGTCGCTGGCGGCCATGTGAGAGGTCGCGCCAGTGTCGAGGACCCAGGGACTTGGTCCTGCGCCGCCTTGGAGTGCCATCTGGTTCAGCGAAGCGATGAGGGCACTCTGATCCCAGCCGCATGTCATAGAGGGGGGGGCGAACGCAGTGTGCGCCTGCGGCAGAGGCGCAAGGGGGGGACACCACTGTGGCTGATGTTGCCACTGCGGCTGCTGCGGGGCCATACCAGCCCATGGGTTCATGCAGAACCAAGGACCGGTGTTGGGTATTCTTAACATTATTACCAAAAGTAGACTTAGTTTTCTAATTCTAGTAACGGTGCCAAAAATGCCAAACCTATCCCTCATACCACTTAAGCCAAGTTGTCATCCCCAGCATGACATGAGAGACGCGGTATTAAAATATGCAATTGCTCTCTAAATAAATAATAAATGGGATCTGCAAGCGCACAGATTAATATCGATGTAGCATTTTAACCGGGAAGTATTCCAGGTATCGTTATTTATATTTTTACCACTGGAAAGGGATTAACAATCATCAATATTGATTACAGAATAGAATATGAGATTGAGTATCTATCATTGCATGTATAATTGAGAACATTTATCTAATTCTTTCATACAGGGATAAGTGTCACATAAAAGATATATGAAATAATGAATAGTGACAAAGATAATTAATCTGATCAGCCACATATAAATATGATAAGCACGTCAATTAGATATTCTAGAAAGTCATTGGCATGGAATTAGAACGAACTACAAGAATATTTCCTAAGTTATTCTCAACTATATAGTCTAGCATTATCATAGTTAGTGCAAGCATACTTAGCAATCATTACGAGACAAGACTACGCCCATGCATAGTGATATTAGCAAGGTAAATGAGAAACATAGCAATCACTCCCCTATAATAATATTGCTCTGCCAGCCCAATACACGAGAGGGGGACTATATAAGAATCAATGAAGCTGTCACTATCACGAACTACCCCACGATCTGGCATATTGGGTACAATCGCAGATAAATACGGTATAAGCACCACGCCTACACAATATCTATCATTTACCATGGATCCGATGTATAAACGCTATACGATCCTAAGCATGTATATAGATCCAATCTAACTAAGCCAAGTACATAACTATGATACTCTAAGAACAATATAATCTTGAATATAAGCAAGTAGAGCAAAGTCATAAGCAATATATTGAAGTAGAACAAAGTCATATTCATAATATTGAAGAACAAAGATAATTAGAACGCAATTAGAAACACAATTAGAGAATTACCAAAAATCCTCTTGACAGATCCGGAAACCAATTGAAGATTGACTCCTTCTAGTTCTAATCCTATGTAGCTATGCTAATCTAGATGTCTAATTGATGTGGTGGCTCTAATCTTGATCAGAGGCTTCTTCTCCCTTGAGAATAATGAATTAGGGTTGAGAGGCTCCCTCCTCCAGGGGCCAGGGTGTCTGGTTTTATAGTCCCTTCAAGTGAATATGGGCCGTTGGATCAAACCGACATAGATTGAACGGTTATCCTTGATCCTTTAGGTCGGTGGAGATCTCCCGAGAAACAGAGTCCTGATTGGCCTCCAAGTTAGGGCGGGCGCTCAAGGAAGGAGGGCGGGCGCCCTGCCTCTGGCCCCGTTCGGCCTCCGCTTTCTTTCCGTGGCTTCTGGAGTCTTCTAGATGTAAGATAATTGCGCGGCACGTTAATATCTCTATGTAATCCCTACGTGTGGGCCTTTCTTCCTTATTTCCTGATAACACCCTGCAGAAATAGACAAACACAAAAACTCGTGGAATTCTGTCAGATAAAACCCTAAGTTTAGATGTTGGTTGTATTTGGATCTTTTTCTTTGTTTATTTGATAATTAAATTTGATACTTAAGGACCGTCAACAATCTCCCCCAAGCTTACTGTCGACGAAAGCTAGTCGGCAGTCTACCTTGGGGTATACCCACGGTAGTAGTTTATCGGTAGACGGTGCGCAAACTACGAACTCGATGGTGACGCAAGACACGGACAAGCTTTTTATCCAGGTTCGGCCGCCGAGTTGGCGTAATACCTACGTCCTGCGTCTGGTTGTATTGATTTGTGCTGTGAGAATATGATGTCCTAGGGGGGGTCCCTTGCCCCTCCTTATATAGTCTGGAGGGCAGGGTTACAGATCTGGAAACTAATCCTAGTCGGTTACAATTGCCATAGATAATTCGATATCAATTCCTATTCTAACCGACTAGAATCCTGCTTGATCTCCACGTCTTGTTTCCTTGCGCGAAACTCCGAGCTGTCGGATCAAGCCTTGAACTCGTCTCGTAGTGGGCCAAGCTTCCTGGCTGAAGTCTAGCCGTAAGGGTATAGGGGTTTATACCCCCACAGCTAGTCCCCGAGCACCATGTATTGTGATGCAACACGCCGTCTTGAGCTTCTTCGATCAGCGAGGCTTGGCGTCTTCAATAAGTGGGAAGATCGCCCAAACAGTTGCAACGGTTCCTTGACCAACTCGAAAGACAGTTGATCAACATTGACATCGAAGAAGCAGGTTGTTCGAAGAATGCATGGTGCTCTTTTAAAAAAAATTTCTTTCCTTGTGAAGTGTGCCCACTTTACCTTTTTGAAAGGTAAAAGCATCAAAAAAGCAAGCAAATTCACCGCTAGGTGAAGTGTGCCCACTTAGTCCCCGAGCCTGGTAGTAGGTGACGTAGGCACGTGGTGCCAGGGTCAAAAGAAAATTCCCCAAAGTAGTTTTGAGACTGAGATGCATCGCTAGATGCATCGTACCGATGTAGTCCCCGAGCTTGCTGGAAGGCGAATTATGAGCCTTGTAGCAAGGTCTAAAGTGAATTTACCAGTCCCCGAGCATGTCATGCTCGCCTGCAATTGAAAAGACCAATCGACCAGTCCCCAATCACTTAGTGTGCTTCTTGGAATTATATGTTGCTATACTGTACGACCAGTCCCCGAGCGTCGAGTGCTCAGTGGTCGGTGCATGCTTTAAAGCTTTGAGCTGATAGACTGAGCGACCAGTCCCCGAGCGTCGAGTGCTCGGTGGTCGGTGCAGTCCTTGAAGTTCTGAGTTGATAGACTGGGCGACCAGTCCCCGAGCGTCGAGTGCTCGGTGGTCGGTGCAGTCCTTGAAGTTCTGAGTTGATAGACTGGGCGACCAGTCCCCGAGCGTCAAGTGCTCGGTGGTCGGTGCAGTCCCCGGATTGTTGACTCACTGGCGTATGTGTCTTCTTACTTTTGAAAAGATCTTTCCAGTTAAAGTTGACGTGACGAGGTCTCCTGACGATATGTCAGACGGACGCATGAAAAGTTGCACCTGGCAACTGTACAACTGCTCTTTGCATGGTTTGAGAAAAGGAAACCATCAATTGGTACGAAAACTCCGCCGCATTAATTGTCTATAATCATTATAAACCGAAACGCCGCGTCCGCCGCATGGCCTGCCCACTTCCCGAGAATACAGGAAGTGGGAGAGGTGGAGTCGCGGGTTTATAAGGGTCTAATAGGTCCGCCTGTACCGCTTCGCCTGCCATTGCCTTCAAGCCTTCCGCTCTCATCTTCTCCAATCTCCTGCATCTTCCTAACTCCAGCCCACATTCGCACCTCTAATGGCGAAGAGCGACTCCAGGAAGAGGGCCGAACTGATGGCCAAGGAGTGGAAGAAGTCTCGCAGCACCACAAAATCTCTTGGTGACCTCGTCGATATGGGGCTTTTGCACGGCGCAGAGCTCGGCGGCTGGAGGGCACCGGAGGGGGAGAGCTACCCCGACCCTCGCGCCGGTGAGATCGTCGTTTTTGAAGATTTCGTTAAGAGAGGCTTTGGTGTTCCTGTTCATCCTTTTCTTCAAGGTCTTCTTTTGTACTATGAGATCGGGATTTGCAATCTGCACCCGAACTCAATTCTCCTTATTTCCACCTTCATCCACCTGTGCGAGGCCTATGTTGGCATAGAGCCGCACTTCGATCTTTTCCGATATCTTTTCTGCTTGAGGAAGAAGGGAGCAGTTGGAGGCTCCAAGGTTGCAGGTGGAGTATACCTCAACCTTCGTGATGGGATGAAGAATCGCTACCTGCACTGCCCATGGAACACTTCCTTGACCGAATGGTACAGGAAGTGGTTCTACATCAGGGAGGAACCGGGCAGCTCCACGTTCTGCGACGTGGGATACATTCCTGAGAAGAGGACGAGCTGGACCGACCGCCCGGAGTTCGACGGTCCAGTGGCGGATCTCATGAAGCTGATCGACTGGTCGCGCCTGGACGGGCTTGGCGTGGTCGGCAACTTCATTTGCCGCCGGGTGATGCCCTGCCAGAAGAGGGTGCACTCGGCGTACGAGTATGCCGGAAGCGCAGACCCGACCAGGATGCGGTCGGAGATATTGGAGAAAGCGGAGGTACAACAGCTGTTGAACGAGCTGTTTAACTTCGCGGACGGGGGCTTCATCCGTGGTAGTGATCGGGTGCAAGCCTTCAAGTTAGGACAACCAGCACCAAAGGTATGTAGCAGATTCTGTTTTAGCATTCGTATATCGTCGGCAGTTGACCCATCTATGTTGCTTTTGCAGATCGGCGGTGTCGACCGGTGCACAGTGTATGTATCACTGGCACCGGGGATGGAAAATCCTGCGGGAGAAGACCCGCCAGAGGAGGACGCTGCTCGGTGTACTCATTACACTAGCAGTGAAGAGGACCAAGCCCGCCCCATCCCGACCTCCAAAGAGAGGGTAGCGGGGAAGAGGCCATTGCCGGCAGATCCTTTGCCGGCGGATCTTCCGGCGGAGAGCAGCCAAGCACCGAAGCGTCGTCGGCTCGTGCGGATCGTTGACGACGACGACGACGAGGAGGAGGCTGCGCCGTCGTTGGTCCGACGGCCCCGGGGTCGCCTAGGTAATGCGCCGGCCGCTACTGATCGGGTGGCCAGCGACGCCCCGGCACCGCAAGTTGTCGAGACGGGGGCGCAGGTGCCGACCGGCCGGGCGAGGAGGAGGTTCACCGCCACCCACCGTCGATCAGACCTGTAAGTGTTCGACTTACGTATTTTTGGACTCCTCTTTGATTTTTCTTTTTTTTCGAAATTTGACTGTTGTTCCTGTAGTGCGGCGTCGGATGTCGACCCCGGCCAGGTTGCCAGCCAAGGGACGGGCGAGCCTGCCCGCGGTTCTGGGGATGCGGCCCCCCAGACCACAGAGCAGCCAACAGCTGCAGTCGCGCCTGGGAGCACCGAGGGGCTCCCGAGCGCGGCACCGACCACGGCAAGCAGCCCGACCAGGGCTGGAGAGGCTCCCCCAACTGACTCCTCAGAGAAGGGAAGATCTCCGACCGCTCCTCCTGCCGGGGGGAGTGAAGTCCCCACGCCGCCCCGAGCAGGAGCCTCCTCTGCTGCGGGCTCCCCAGGTCTGGTCCAAGGGCCAGTAATACCTGGGACCACCACCGGGGGTGACGCAACACAGGAGGAGGAAACCCGGGCGGCCTCCGATGATGAGGTGGAAGAGATCGAGGGTCGTCCCCGTGATGGCCGCCAACACGTGTATGTGTGGCGCCAACGCGGGGATCACTTTATCGGGCACGAGGAGCTCGCCGAGACCGAAGAGGCCGCCAGGGTGGAGCGCGCGGCCAAGCGCCTCGTCGACGAAGTCAAGGTAAGCGGCTTTTTGCACTGCTGCACATTCTTTTGCCTTGTCTTGCATGGTCGTTATATGCTTGCTTTGTAGGACGCAATGAAAACGGCGAAGTACCGGAAACGGTGCTTTGACCAGATAGAAGGCGTCATGGCCGAGAACAAGGCCCTTGCCGCGGAGGTAGACCAGTTGCGGGCGGAGGTCGGGGAGAAGGTGGTCGAGATGAGTGCCGAAAAGGAGCGTCGTCTCGACCTCGCTCGTCGTTTGGCCGACCAGTACCGGCTGCAAGAAGGTTAGTCACACGCTCCGAGCAGCTTCGCGTATTTGTATAGTTTGCTTTGCTGACCAGTTTAGGATTCACGCAGACTTGGAGGAGGAGGTGGCGAGCCTCCAACAAGAGAAGGAGCAGCTCAGCCAACAGCTCGCCGGTGCGCTGGAGTCCGGGCGGCGAGCAGGAGAGGAGTTGGGTCGAAAAGACCGGGAGCTATCTGGTAATGGTTGCCGCCTTGTTGGTTACTGCCTGCCCCTTTTTTATGCCGAAAATAACGCTTCGTTTCGTTTGCAGTGCTCAAGGTGAACGCCAAAAAGCACCTGGACGATCTGACCAAGGACCGGGACTCCTGGAAGGTCAACTGTTGCAGGATCTGGAAAGGAGTGTCCCCGGTCCTAGACCTGATCAGTCCCGAGCTCCCGGAGAGCCAGCCCCGCGCGCCGCAGTTGACCCCGGTCGAGAAGGCGCAACGGGCGTGGGACTGGCTCCAGCAGTTTGTGAAGGACGCCGGGGACTTTGCCGGCGCACACGTCCTCAGCATGGTGCGCGCCCACTACCCCCTGGTCGACTTGAGCAGGCTGGAGAAGGGGTACCCGAAGGAAGTCGGCCCGCAGGATGCGGACGAGCTTCGGAGTAGTCTGCTGGACTTGTCGTCGACAGTGATCGGCGACATCAATCTGTGTGGAACGGCCACTCCTCCAGACCAGCCGAGCTCAGATAGGTCGGCCAGGGAGTTGTCGGGCGCGTCCGTTGCTGGAGATGGGCGGTCGACGCCTGCGGTCTCGACCAGCCAGGCGCCGGTGGCCCCGACCCCTTCGTCCGGGCAGCAGGGCCAGGCGGGTGATCAGCCCGAGCAGCTAGGCCAATAAAGTAGTCTGTAGGAATAGACTAGTGTCTGCCCGTCAGGGTATTTATTGTAAACTTTGTATGTAAAGTTTGTAATAAAGTTTACTTTTTGTCATGACTGTTGTTTTGAGCGCTGTAAAAATATCTGAGTGACGTGTCACCGTATTTGTCTTGGTTGTCGCTAAGAGCATCCATTGCGGGAGTTTTGCCGAGTGCTGTGTGTGACAAGGTATAGGCAAAAAATAGAGAATTTCATTATCAAAAATTATAAGATACTTACAAACGAAAGTCATTAAAACTTTATGGATAGAAACGTCGCAGTTTGTCGATGTGCCAAGAGTTAGGCACTCGTGTTCCGTCTGGGTATGCCAATCTGTAGGACGTAGGTCGTGTGACCTCGGTCACCACGAAGGGTCCTTCCCAGGGAGTGGATAGCTTGTGCATTCCCTCCTGGCTTGTTTTCCATCGAAGCACCAGATCGCCGACCACGAAGGAACGGTCCTTGACGTTCCTGTTGTAGTATCGCCTGACTGCCGCAAGATATTTTGCTGTTCGGAGACATGAAACTAAACGCTTTTCCTCCATGCAATTGATTTCGAGTTCTCTGGCGTTGTCGGCGGTCGCCTGGTCGAAGTGCTCGATTCTAGGAGATCCGAAGTGTATGTCAGACGGCAAGACCGCCTCTGCACCGTACACCATGAAGTAGGGAGACACCCCTGTGTTTCGACTGGTCTGAGTTCGGAGGCCCCAGACTACTGCCGGCAATTCTTTCATCCATCGACCGGGTGCTCTGTCGTTTTCGGTGTACAACCTTTTCTTTAGGGCGTCAACGATCATTCCGTTAGCACGTTCAACTTGACCGTTGGCACGTGGATGTGCCACTGACACATATTTTATGACTATGCCTCTGTCATCGCAGAAATCCCAAAAAGTGGTGCCAGTAAACTGAGTGCCCAGGTCGGTGATTATGCTGTTCGGGATGCCGAATCTGTGTATGATTTGATTGAGGAACTCCACAGCCTTCTCGGAGGTTGCCTTGACCAGGGGCATGTATTCAATCCACTTGGAGAACTTGTCGATTAACACGAAGACAAACTTGAAATTGCCCGGGGCTGGTTTAAATGGTCCGATCATGTCGAGCCCCCAGCAAGCAAAGGGCCAAGACGACGGGATGGTTTGAATTTCATGGGCAGGTACGTGGGTCCTCTTAGCGAAAAACTGACATCCTTCGCAATGCCGAACCAGTTTTTCTGCGTCGCCGACCGCGGTTGGCCAATAAAAACCTGCTCGGAAAGCCTTTCCGACCAGCGTTCTAGATGCGGCGTGATTGCCGCAGGATCCGGCGTGTATGTCCTCCAAGAGCTTGATACCATCATCTTGGGGTATGCACTTGAGCAGTACTTCGGAGCTTGCGTTTTTCCGCATGAGTTTTCCGTCGACCAGGATGTAGTTCTTTGATCGTCGGATGAGGCGCTCGTTCTCTGTTTTGTCCTGAAAGCCTGTCCCGTCTGATATGTATTTGATGAACGGGGTACGCCAGTCACGCCCACCGGTTGTCGGAGTGGCGTCATCTATGAGCATTGCCTCGGTGTGTTGCTTGTCGACCAGGGGGGAGCTTACGCTTGGCTCATGGATATCCTGGACGAAAATACCCCACGGGATTGGGGCCCGAGATGAGCCTAACTTTGACAACGCATCTGCTGCTTGGTTCTTATCCCGGACCACGTGGATGTACTCTATGCCATAGAAGTTAGTTTCCCATTTGCGAATTTCTTTGCAGTAGAGATCCATCTTCTCGTGGGTTGCGTCCCACTCCTTGTTGAGCTGGTTGATGACCAAAGCGGAGTCGCCGTAGACATAGAGGCGCTTGACCCCCAGTTCAACGGCTAGTCGTATGCCATGTAAGCATGCTTCGTATTCGGCGACGTTGTTTGACGCCGGAAAAAGGATCCGAAGGACGTAACGGAGTTTGTCCTTGTTGGGTGAGACGAACAATATCCCAGCGCCTGCACCGTTGATGTTCAAGGACCCATCAAAGAACATTGACCAGTGGTCTGAGACATCTGGAACGGAAGGCTCGTTGAGATCCATCCATTCGGCAATGAAATCGATCAGGGCTTGAGACTTGACAGTGGTGCGACTCTGGAACTCTAGGGAAAATGGACATAATTCCATTGCCCATTTCACGATTCTGCCATTGGCGTCTTTATTGCGCAGGATGTCCCCGAGAGGAAAGCTGGTTGTCACCAGGACTCGATGGCCGTCGAAGTAGTGCTTCAGCTTTCTTGACGTTATCAGGATGGCGTATATAAGCTTCTGTATTTGTGGGTACCTGGCCTTGGATTCGTTTAAAACTTCGCTTATGAAGTAAACGGGTCTCTGGACCTTGAAGACGTGACCTGGTTCATCTCGCTCGACCACTATTGCCGTGGAAACAACCCTGTCGGTTGCAGCAATGTAAAGGAGTAGGTCTTCATTGGGCTGAGGCGCTGTGAGGACAGGCGGTGAAGTGAGGAAGGTCTTAAGCTGAGTGAACGCAGCGTCGGCTTCCTCTGTCCAAGAGAATTTTTCTGACGCTTTCAATAGTTTGAAGAAAGGGAGGCCTTTTTCTCCCAGCCTTGAGATGAAACGACTGAGGGCGGCCATGCATCCGGTTAGCTTCTGAATATCCTTGACGTTCTTCGGTGGTCGCATGTCGAGTACGGCTTTGACTTTTGAAGGGTTTGGTCGTATGCCGTCGCGACTGACGACGTTGCCGAGCAGTAGACCGGAAGGAACGCCGAAAATGCATTTCTTGGGGTTGAGCTTCCACTTGTACCTATTGAGTGCCTTGAAGGTTCGGTCTAAGTTGTCGATTAGGGTGCTCGCGTCCCTTGTTTTTACGACCACGTCGTCCACATAGGCCTCAACGAGGTCATCGCGAATCTCGTCGTGGAGGCATTGCTGGATGGCCCTTTGATAAGTGGCCCCGGCGTTTTTAAGTCCGAAAGACATGGTAGTGTAACAGTATGCGCCGAAGGGTGTGATGAAGGATGTTTTGATCTGATCTTCTTCCTTTAACGAGATCTGGTGATAACCAGAGTAGCAATCTAGAAAGGAGAGGAGTTCGCATCCGGCCGTTGAGTCGACCACCTCGTCGATGCAAGGAAGACCAAAAGGATCTTTAGGACAGTGTTTGTTGAGATCGGTGTAATCAACGCACATTCTCCATTCATTATTCTTTTTGCGTACAAGAACCGGATTGGCAAGCCAATCGGGATGATACACTTCTTTTATGAATCCGGCTGCTAGAAGCCGTGTTATTTCTGTCCTAATAGCCTCCTTTTTGTCACGAGCAAACCGTCGCAGTTTTTGCTTGATTGGTCTTGCGGTCTTCGAGACATTTAAGGAGTGCTCGATCAGGTTTCGTGGGACACCGGGCATGTCTGCGGGTTTCCATGCGAAAACGCTCACGTTGTCCCTTAGAAACCTGACGAGCGCGTCTTCCTATTTTGGATCCAGGTTAGCCCCGATGAGGGCTGTCTTCTCGGGGTTGCCTTCGACCAGCTGCACTTCCTTGTACTCCTTGGATTTCGAATTCTTTCTGGCTGTCTCCTGCTCAGGTAATCGGAGCTGGTCGGGAGGCAGCTGTGCGGCTTGGTTTGTTGTTTCCGCCATGCGGATTGAGAGGTCAATTGCCTCGGTGATCTTGAAGCTTTCTTCTTCGCAGGTGTACGCAGTGTAGACGTTGCCTCTGACGGTTAGGACACCCTTCTCCGTGGGCATCTTAAGGACTAGGTATGAGTAGTGCGGGACTGCCATGAACTTTGTCAGCGATGGGCGGCCCAGTATGGCGTGGTAGGTCCCGTCGAAGTCCGCGACTACGAAGTTGATGAACTCCGTCCGGAAGTGATCGGGTGTGCCGAATTGGACAGGCAATGTTATCTGTCCGAGGGGCACCGAACTTTGACCTGGCAAAACCCCCCAGAATTGGGCGTCGTAAGGTTTTAGTTGCGCCGGTGATATCTTGAGGGCGGGCAGGCTGTTGCGGAAGAGGATGTCGATGGAGCTTCCCCCGTCCACGAGCACGCGCTCGAATCTGATGCTATTGATGCAGGGATCAAGAATCAGTGGGAAACGACCCGGCTCTGGGATAGCGGCCCACTGGTCCTTCCTGCTGAACGAGATCTCCCTGTGGGACCACGCGGGAAATTTCGGATCTGCGATCAGCCCGTCCGTGCTGTCTATGTTGAGGCAGGCTCTCTTTAACAGCTTTCTTTCTCGCTTGGACTCAGTGGAGACCTTGCCCCCGAAAATGGAGTGGACCACGTCGGTGGGGCTGACGTATTGGTGTCGGGGGTCCCTGTCTTGGTCCTCATCCTCATCTTCGTGGTCGTGCCCGTCGCGCTTGTTATTTTTCTTGGCGGAGTCCTCTTGGGCGGCCCGCCGTGTATAGATACTTTTGAGGACGCGGCACTCTTCCATGGTATGGTTAGACTTTGGGTGTAGCTGGCACGGTCCCTTCAACGTTTTGTTGTAGTCGTCTTGGTAGTCCCGTCGTCCATTGGGACGTTTGACCGTATTTACTTCGTGGTCGTATTCGCGAGGGCGCTTTCCTCTGAAGTCGTCGCGGCTGTCGCGCCGCCGATCCCAACCCTCTCGGTGATCGCGGTTGTCGGAGCGGCGGTGATTTCTGTTGTCGTAGCGACCACGACCGTCATCTCGCCGGGAGGGCTGGTCGGCGCCTCTCGCATCGTCTCGGATTAGTTTTTCTGCGTCATCAGCATCGGCGTAATTTTTAGCCGTGGCGAGGAGCTCTGCTACCGTTGATGGGCGCTTACGCAACAGCTTGTTCCTCAGCGCTTCATGGAAACGCAAGCCCTTGATAAAGGCTGATATGGCCTCATCATGAGAAATCTTCGGGATTTTGAGGCGCATATCCGAGAATCGTCGGATGTAATCGCGCAGAGGTTCATTCTTCCTGTCTCTTATCCTTTCAAGGTCATACTTGTTTCCGGGCTGCTCGCATGTGGCGATGAAGTTGTCGATGAAAGCCTGTCGTAGCTCTTCCCAAGAGTCGAAGGAGTCCTCGGGCAAGCCGAGAAGCCACTGATGACCAGCCTGGTCGAGGACTACGGGGAAGTAGTTAGCCATGACGTGCTCATCTCCTGCCGCTGATCGGACGGCGATTTCATAGAGAGTGATCCAGTTCCCTGGATTTTCCTTGCCGTCGTATTTTTTAAGTTTTTCGAGTTTGAAATTGCGGGACCACACGACCTGGCGGAGGTGTGAGGAGAACTGCCTTAGGCCCGGAGGTCCGTGAGTTGCATCGTACTCGATGCGGCGCAGGTTTTCGTGGACTGCCCTCTCTGCGGCGCGCCTGTTGATGCGGTCCCGGGCATCTTTGGGAGGGATGTCGTGGCGGAGATCCTTGTGTTGATTTTCTTCTTGGCCGCGTGCGCGGTTCTGCTGGCGGCGGCCATCGGCGTCCCGACCACCATCGTCGCGCCGTGAGTCCCCTCGGCGGTTGTCGGGGGAGCGGCTGCGGTGACGCCTGCTGGGTGAGGCCCGGCTACGATTAGTCTGGTCGGAGGCGGCTTCCGTATAAGAAACGTCCTGGACTCTCTTGAGCAGAGTGGCTGTCTGTCCCATTGCGGCGATCAGGTGTGCTCGGATGCTGGTCCGGACTCCCTGGCATTCGGGGGTGTCAGGAAGCCGATCCAGGTTGGCCATGGCGACAGCCACGTTGGCGCTTGGCGTTTTGTAGACCGGCTGGTCCCCGACCATGTCAAAGGCATCTTTGAGGTTACTTGGTTGCATCTGTTGTTGCTCGTCCGCACGCCGTCGGGTGCGATCGGCGTTACGCTGTTCGCGGAGTTGCCTCTGGTCATCTGTTTCTCCGTCAACAGCCGGTTCGTCGGCGCTGACATTGAACACAATATCCCCTCGCCGGGGGGGGAATATCGGGAATCGGTCGAAACCCGGAGGGTGTGAAGGAAAATCCAGGTCGTAGCCCTCGTCTTCGGTGTTTATAACCTCGGTGGGGACGGAGCCGGTGCTTGAGTTGGTGCTGGAAACCTGGCCGTCCCGTAGCTCTCGGATTGTCACCATGTTGACATGGTGACGATTGTTCCTTGTCGGCGACCAGCCCGCTTTGCTGAAAACGGATTGGACATGCTGTGAGTAAACAGAGGCCGAGTTGTTCAGGCCGCAAGGATAGTCTTCCCTTTTGAGCTCGACGGATCGTCCTGAGAGGGTTGAGGTTATCGTCAGGGACGTTCCCAGCCGTTCGTGTGTGGCGACACGAGTTGGCCGGCGGGATTTCGAAAAATCCGCTCGAGCAGCTTGGTCGGGCCGGCGGAGAACTCCATCTACTAGTTGGGAGACTTCGAGTAGCTTGGAGTCAGCGCGACCGAGCGCTTGGAGGAGGTCCGAGCAGTCGATCTCCTTTCCCTTGTAGAGTGGGAACGGTGGTCGGGAGCTTGGTGCCGTCATGCGTGTGGTCGGAGACGGCGTGATCTCAGATTGGATCCGGATCTCTTTCGGAACCGTGGTCGCGCAGCCGCCGCTGCACGTCGTCCACGTGACCTGGCCGACGGTGAACGTGAGGCCTTCGGGCACGGTCGCGGAAGCTGGGATCGTGACCATCTTGTTCGCCGGAAAAGTTGCACGCACACCCCCTACCTGGCGCGCCACTGTCGACGAAAGCTAGTCGGCAGTCTACCTTGGGTTATACCCACGGTAGTAGTTTATCGGTAGACGGTGCGCAAACTACGAACTCGATGGTGACGCAAGACACGGACAAGCTTTTTATCCAGGTTCGGCCGCCGAGTTGGCGTAATACCTACGTCCTGCGTCTGGTTGTATTGATTTGTGCTGTGAGAATATGATGTCCTAGGGGGGGTCCCTTGCCCCTCCTTATATAGTCTGGAGGGCAGGGTTACAGATCTGGAAACTAATCCTAGTCGGTTACAATTGCCATAGATAATTCGATATCAATTCCTATTCTAACCGACTAGAATCCTGCTTGATCTCCACGTCTTGTTTCCTTGCGCGAAACTCCGAGCTGTCGGATCAAGCCTTGAACTCGTCTCGTAGTGGGCCAAGCTTCCTGGCTGAAGTCTAGCCGTAAGGGTATAGGGGTTTATACCCCCACACTTACCTCTTGCTCGTCCCTGAGCAAGGATAGACTCAGCAATGGATTAGAAGTTGTTGCAATATCTTTAAAAATTGACGGTACACATGCTTTTAAATAAGATCTCATCTCTGAGTTAGAGTAAACTGTAAAGACTTAAAACTTACTTACTTTACCTTTCTCCATGGGACTTGTAACCGTCACTTCTGTCTTGAGTGGTTAAAAGATAGAACAGTCTAGTCAAGTGCCATGTCTCTTATTCTTGATCAGCTATAGCTCTGGTGTTTTTGCAGATTTTCAAATAAAACTCAGAGATTCCTTGTATGATTCTCTCATATCTCTCTTTTGTGGTATTTCTGGATCCTTACCAAGGCAGTGATGGTATATGCCTTCTCTCAAAATATGTAGTATTTGTGGTATAAGACATAGTGACATTGCCTTCTCTCTCATCCTACTCTAATAAGGCTTTGATATCTGGAGCTCATAGGTGGGAGATAAAATATACATACTTACAAGACATGTATTGCATAGTCAAACCATGGATCCAAAGAAACAAGTCAATAAGCCAAATCAAGATGTGCATGTGTGGCGAATGAATGGTGTATGGTGATGATGGTGATAACAATGGTGAAAGTCTAATTCTACTTTTGCTCTTTTGAGGGGATATATACCTTCCTTGCTTTTTGAAATTTTATGAGGAGAATGAGATGCTCTTCTTTTTCTTTTCTCTCAGGTGGGTATCTTGTACCCCTAATTCTACTGTCGGACACTTGTCCATTTTTACCTCTCGTCTCACTTTTTCTTTTCTTTCGAGGTTTCGGGCACTTGCCCCTTTTTATTTCCCCGTATCTTTTTTTTCAGAGCACTCATCTCTTGAGATAATATAGCAAGTGGTAGTAACAAGATAACTTGAGCATTTATTTCACAAGGGAAAAACAGAAATATTTTTGGGTGATTCTGAAGATGGAATGGGTGGATATATGTGGATGGTACTTCCAGAGTAGAAGTAGCATATATGAGTGAACGTGCAAGTGAATCTTGATTTTAACCACATGACAAGCTCCTAAGGGTCTACACAGCTTGACCACACTCAATGCTCATAAGCAGTAAATAGTAAATGTGTGGCTCAGAGTCTAGCAAGAATGTATATATGGCTGTGGTAGGAATTTAAAACTCTCATCATACAGGAACTCATCATGCAACATTTTAAAGATTTTCAAAGATAAAATTCTCCAGAATTCTAGTATCTCTAGGAACAGATAAACAGCAGCTCAACCTTCCCATATCGTATCCGCTAACAACTTAGACTTCAGATCAAGTTTTCATCCCACAAGTTTAGGTCTTAGAGCAAGCTTTAAATTATAACAGTTATATCTAAACTTGAGAGAGAACTTAAAATGTGCAAATTAGGCAGAGCAACTATTCATCATATCCATGCTAGAGTTTTATTTAGATACAGATTAGCATAGCCACTTTATTTATTTATTAAACACACTAAGCAAAAGATATATATATATAAGCACAAGATCTTTATTTGGTTTTTCATAGTTTATGTATATTTATATTTTAAAATAGTATAAGTATAAAGATAGATAGATAGAAATACTTATCGGGATAAATGGGGGTGCTCTCCCCCAAGCTGAATTTTGACGTAATTTCTCTTGATGTAGCTAGCAGGTGGCAGAGGTGTATTTGAAAGTCAGCCGCATTCTGACAGCGATTAGAATGTCCTCCATCTGCTAGTCTTCTTGTTTTCTGTGGAGCTCAAATAGACAACAAAGCTTGTGGAACTGATTAAGTGTTAGCATAAATATCTAGCCTTTATCATGTTGAGACTCCTTAATAATTGTTACTCCCTATTTTTATATTTTCATTTTATAAAGCAGAAAAGAAATATTTATTTTATTTTTATGCCACCACAGTGAATGTACTTATGGGTTTTATGCCACTCGTACACTCACATGGGGCTTACTGTTTTTCATATTTTTATTTTCTTTTTTAAGATAGTATGAACATGATTAACTAAGCAAACTATTTTTAAATAATTTGAAAGGGAAAGGATAACTACCAAGTTTACCTCTTGGCAAGGCGTTCGGTGTTTTTAAGTCCTCCTAACAGGACTCTCCGTTTTCTCAATTGTCCTGGGATTCGTTGGGTGGCGGAGTCGGTACTTCCGGCGGCGCCTCCTCTTCATGTATAGTTATCTTCTCTTTCCATACCTGACTCGGTACTATGGTCTCCTCTGGATAATTTTGTTTAAACTGTACTTCTTCTGACCTTACCACTTCTCCTTCGTAGTCTGCCCATCCGTCCTTGATGATCTGCCTCCTCTGGTTGCGGTTGCGTCTCTTTCTTACCTGCTTAGATTCTTCAACGATATAGTTAGGGTCAATAAAATAACGGCGTACCTTCTCTGAGGGGAAGTGCATATGGACTTCTTCGGTTCCAATGTAGATGATTGCTTTAACGGTGCTGAGGAACGGTCTTCCAAGGATGATGGGTGGATCGTACTTATCTTCTCCCATGTCAATAACCTGAAAGTCTGTGTAGACAAAATGATCGTCTATTTTGACTGGGACATCAGTTACTGTTCCTTTAACTTCTCGAAACGTCTGATCTGCCATCTGGAGCTGAATGTATGTTGGTTTTAGTGACATGGTTCCGAACAAGAGCCGATAGGTGACTGCGGCCATTATGTTGACGCCCGATCCGGTGTCGCAAAACGTCTTGTAGAAGCTGTATCCATTTATGGAGCAATAGATGCTTGGCATTCCTGGGTCGTCCTTCTTAGTCAAAAATGGTGACTTAAGTTGATGATCTTGGCCTCCATGAACTGCAGTGACCATCTTAGCTGACTCGGTCCACACTTGCTTGTTCCTATTCCTCCTGTTGGTCCTCTTCCTTGATTCACGTCTGGATTGATCTGGAATTTGTGTAGTCTTGTTCCTGAAGAAAAACGTCTCCTTCCTCCCTTTGATGTAGAAACTGATCTTGGCAGCACTAGCATAGATGACAGCTCCCGAGGTGTTTAAGAATGGCCTCCCTAAGATGATAGGTGCTCTCTCATCATTACCGGTCTCTATCACCACGAAGTCTGCTGGGGCGTACAAGGTACCAACTCGGACACAAAGGTTCTTCAATATTCCTTTTGGAAAACTTATCGTCTGATCTGCAAACTGCAAACACATAGTTGTTTCTAATAAAGGATATGTAAAGAATTTTTCATAGAGTACCCTGGGTATAATGTTGACACTAGAGCCAAAGTCGCAGAGTGCTTCTGGGATGTCCACCATGCCGATGGAGATCGGGATGACGGGGCGTCCTGGATCGCCTTTCTTGACCGGCAGAAGGTTAGTAGTGAATTCGGTGAAGGGGTTACTCCAGTTATTACCTGCATCAAACATGTCTACAAGATTTGCAGATTCTAATCCTTCCGGTTGTGATGGTACCGGGGTTAGTAGTAGGAACAGCAGCAGCTATTTGATTTAACTGAGATTCAATCATTTTATTAAAGCTAATTTGATTCTTGATGGCAGTAGAGAAATTATCCATTCTATTATTTATATTTTCTAGCATTTTATCATTTGATGCCAATCTCTTAGATAGGTTATCCATTAGCTTTCCTTGATTAGACACTAACTCTCTCAGAGGTGGAAAATTATTATTGTTGTTGTAAGAATTGTTACCTTGATAATTACCTGAGTAGTTAGGCCTCAGTTGATTCCAACCTTGATTTTGTTGAGGACGGTTGTAGTAGTTGTTGTTGTTGTTGATGATGATGTAGTTCACATCCTCAAGTATCTCAGGGCAGTGGTTGCCTGAGTGTCCAGTGTCTCCACACTCTTCGCAAGTCATGTGAGAGTCGTAGATGTGCGTAACTTCCTTCTTATCTCCAGCTCTATCATCGAGCTTCTTCATGAGTAGGTCTAGCTTTGCAGACAGCATGTCTACCTCCTTGAGCTGATGCATACCTCCACCTCTCTTACGTGTCTGGGTCCTCTCTTCATTCCAGCCTTGATTGGACGCCATCTTCTCCACAAGAGCTGTGGCTTGTGGTATAGTAAGTGATAAGAATGCTCCTCCAGCTGCAGCATCCATGGTCTCTCGGGCACTGTTGCCGAGCCCATGATAAAACGTCTGCATTAGTAGCCAACTCTCCATTCCATGATGGGGACATTCTAGGATGTAGTCTTGGAAACGCTCCCATGCTTCTGGAACAGATTCATCATTTTGTTGCTGAAAACTTGTAATCTTCCCACGGAGAGCATTGGTCTTGCCCATGGGAAAGAACTTAGCCAGGAAGTTTGTTGAGCAGAGTGCCCACGTAGTATTCTTCTCCTTTGTAGCATAGAACCACTGCTTCGCTCTTCCTAACAGTGAGAATGGGAAGAGGCGAAGTAGTATAGCATCTCTGGGGACTCCTGATATGGTAAATGTGTTGCATATCTCCAGGAAGTGTTGTAGATGAGCACTAGCATCTTCGTGTGCCTTCCCACAGAACTGGTTGGATTGCACCATGTTGATAAGTCCAGGCTTGAGCTCAAAGTTGCCATCGATCTCTGCAGCAGGTCCAGTGCGGATGTTGTCCGTAGTGGGAGCTGAGAACTCGCGGATTGATTTGTTCGCCATGGCTTCGAACTCTAAAGACAAGTTCCGGTGATCTTCTTGATTGGATGAAGCTTCTTGCTGAAGTGTTGATGATCTCTTCTTGAGCTTGGCTCTTGTCTTCTTGAATAATGCTTCGGGATTGTCAACAAAATTTCCTGGAAGATGTCTTCTATCCCTGCATAAGATAAAATAGAAAAATATCGGGGTAAAACTGTATGAGAGAATAGATAAGCTCAATCATATTAGTGATGCGAATGATAACTCAAAATCCTTTATTCCATTCCTGATTAGTAATCAACCTTTCCCGGCAACGGCGCCAAAAATGCTTGTTGGGTATTCTTAACATCATTACCAAAAGTAGACTTAGTTTTCTAATTCTAGTAAGGGTGCCAAAAATGCCAAATCTATCCCTCATACCACTTAAGCCAAGTTGTCAACCCCAGCATGACATGAGAGATGCGGTATTGAAATATGCAATTGCTCTCTAAATAAATAATGAATGGGATCTGCAAGCGCACAGATTAATACCGATGTAGCATTTTAACCGGGAAGTATTCCAGGTATCGTAATTTATATTTTTACCACTGGGAAGGGATAACAATCATCAATATTGACTACAGAATAGAATATGAGATTGAGTATCTATCATTGCATGTATAATTGAGAACATTTATCTAATTCTTTCATACAGGGATAAGTATCACATAAAAGATATATGAAATAATGAATAGTGACAAAGATAATTAATCTGATCAGCCACATATAAATATGATAAGCACCTCAATTAGATATTCTAGAAAGTCATTAGCATGGAATTAGAACGAACTACAAGAATATTTCCTAAATTATTCTCAACTATATAGTCTAGCATTATCATAGTTAGTGCAAGCATACTTAGCAATCATTGCGAGACAAGACTACGCCCATGCATAGTGATATTAGCAAGGTAAATGAGAAATATAGCAATCACTCCCATGTAATAATATTGCTCTGTCAGCCCAATACACGAGAGGGGGACTATATAAGAATCAATGAAGCTGTCACTATCACGAACTACCCCACGATCTAGCATATTGGGTACAATCGCAGATAAATACGGTATAAGCACCACGCCTACACAATATCTATCATTTACCTATGGATCCGATGGATAAACACTATACGATCCTAAGCATGTATATAGATCCAATCTAACTAAGCCAAGTACATAACTATGATACTCTAAGAACAATATAATCTTGAATATAAGCAAGTAGAGCAAAGTCATAAGCAATATATTGAAGTAGAACAATGTCATATTCATAATATTGAAGAACAAAGATAATTAGAAAGCAATTAGAAACACAATTAGAGAATTACCAAGAATCCTCTTGACAGATCCGTAAACCAATCGAAGATTGACTCCTTCTAGTTCTAATCCTATGTAGCTATGCTAATCTAGATGTCTAATTGATGTGGTGGTTCTAATCTCGATCAGAGGCTTCTTCTTCCTTGAGAATAATGAATTAGGGTTGAGAGGCTCTCTCCTCCAGGGGCCAGGGGGTCTGGTTTTATAGTCCCTGAATATGGGCTGTTGGATCAAACCGACATAGATTGAACGGTTATCCTTGATCCTTTAGGTCGGTGGAGATCACCCGAGAAACAGAGTCCTGATTGGCCTCCAAGTCAGGGCGGGCGCCTAGGGAAGGAGGGTGGGCGCCCTCCCTCTGGCCCCGTTCGGCCTCCGCTTTCTTCCCGTGGCTTCTATAGTCTTCTAGATGTAAGATAATTGCGTGGCACGTTAATATCTCTATGTAATCCCTACATGTGGGCCTTTCTTCCTTATTTCCTGATAACCACCTGCAGAAATAGACAAACACCAAAACTCGTGGAATTCTGTTAGATAAAACCCTAAGTTTAGATGTTGGTTGTATTTGGATCCTTTTCTTTGTTTATTTGATAATTAATTTTGATACTTAAGGACCGTCAACAACCGGCTGGAGGGACGCCGGGACGCCCGCCTGACGAAGTCTGAGACGGGGTGGACTGCTGCTGGAAGCGGCCACCACCGCCGTTACCCTTTACTTTGCCCTTGCCCTTACCCTTGCCACCACCACCGTTACTGCCACCACGGTTGGGCTGGGCAGGGGTGGAGTGACAGGAAGGGGATGAACAGGGGCTGGGCACAGGGACGGAGGTGTCAACTGCAGTAAGGGCAGTGTCGGAGGAGACCTTGGCGTCGGAGGCGAGGCGAATTTCCTTGAGCCGGAGGGTATTGTGCGCTGAGGTGAAGGACGGAAGCACCGCCGAGTTGGCGATGATGTCCACAGAATTTGCGAATCGTGGGTTGAGACCACGAAGCAAATTTAGCACAAGCTGAGGCTCGGATACGGCTTGGCCAACGTCGTGGAGGGCGTCGGCAGTCTGCTTCATCTTCTAGGCGTAAGCGTCGATGGTGAGATCTCCTTGCACCATGGTGTGGAACTCCTGGCCCAGGACAACCGCGCGGGTGGCCTCGTTTGCCTGGAACAGAGCCGTAATGGCGACGTAGAGAGCGCGTGCCGTCTGATCTGGCTCCATGGCGACGTCAAGAACGCTATCGTCGACGCAGCCATATATCCAGCTTCGGACGCAGGCGTCGGGTTGCGACCAATTGCGATCAGTGGGCCGGGGTGGGATGGAGCCGTCGATGTGACCTAGCAGGCCAAACTTGCCGCACATGGCAGTGAAGAAGGCGGACCACTTGGTGAAGTTTGGCAGCTTGAGGTCGAGGACGAGCGGGACGTGAGACTTCACGTTGATGGTGGCGTAGGAGAAGATCGCTGGTGCAGGAGCATCCCCCAGGGCCGGCATGGAAGGGGAGCCGGCCATACTGGAGGTGGAGGACGCACTGGATGAATCAGTGCTCATGGCGACGGATGGTGCGGTGGCGAACAGGTGCAGATGCAGCCTGAACGGGCAGGGAGGGCGCGTCGGGCTAGGTCGGCGGCACCGTGGAGGAGAGGACAGCAGAAGACAGGAACCCTAACCCTAAACTGTCCCGGACGCAGATACCATGTAGAAAGGTATTGTGGGGCAAATACACCGCACACCCAAAGGGGGGGGTGGCCTCTCATTATATAGCCTGAACGGCTTGGGGTACAAGCCAGCCTGACGGCTGGTTACAAGCCTGGACGGCTTGGGGTTACAAGTCGTGTACAACACATACTCTATGAGTTAGCTATACATATCTAATATATATCTATGTATATCTCTAATACGATGTGACATCTATTAAACTTTAGTCCCTACAACCAAACACCCCCTTATATTGATGAAATAGCTGAGTCAAACACTTGGATCCATGGTGAAAGCATCTAGACCCCTAATGAGTTTCAGTGATTAATGACAATGTTGATTACTATGACTAACATGTGTTTTGCAGCGGCAAAATCATTTGAGTTAGGACATGGTAATGGTGATCGATGGACTAAGTCATTCATGCCTACTTAATGGTGGAATCGTTTCGGTTTTCAAAGGATTGTTGGACATCATCAAGATTAGACAAGGTCTAAGTGCCATATGGAGTTGAAGGGCACTTAGAGTAGTTTAGGACTTTATTTTTCCTTTAACCGTACTATTAAGGGAGGCATTGAACGGGTAGCTTGACCTACACGAGGCTTTAGGTTTAGGTGTGGTGCACACTTGATAAATCTAACACTAGGCAGCTCTAAGAAAGTCCTTAGATCAAGAGAATCAAACTTTGTTTTGGAAAGTTCACGATTCGATGAAGTGTTGATTGTTTAGGAGCACCAGATGCTGACACCGAACGCCACAGTGTCACTGTTGGCACGTCTGGTGTATGCTGGAGTTGAGACAGTGCGTCGAGTGCCTAGGGTTAGGCACCGGACACATGCACCGGACCCTACGGGGTGTGTCCGGTCCCTTACCCAGCGACGGTTGCAAAATTGTTTCTCACCGGACGAGACCTGAGTGAGACACCAGACAATCGAAGGAGCGTTCAATGTGAGAAAGTTTTGCAAGTACAACTAGCCGCTACAGTTGCACGGGACACTCTTTGGAGTGCGTCCGGTGCAACATCAAGCGCGTCCGGTGCACTCGTTTTCTGTGGAATTGGAGTGGCCGGCCCTTGGACTTGATGGGAAGTATTTATACTCCTCCACCTCGTCCAAGAGAGGTCTCTTGCCCATTTATTCAGTTGAGAAACACCTTATGGTCTAAGAGAGAAGCAAGAGCCTAGAGAGGATTGAGAATTGAGTGATTTCTTGAGAGAATCCTTCTCTAGTGAGTTCTAAGAGTTCAAGTATGCATCCACCACTCTCTAGTGCCTTGTTTGGGTCAAGTGAGAGTTCTTTGCTTGTTACTCTTGGTGATCGCCATCACCTAGACGGTTCGTTGGTGATTGGAGGCACGAAGATCACCCGGAGGTCTTGTGGGTGGCTCGTGTCAAGCTTGTGAGCGGTTGTGGACGATTCACCGCGACGGAGTGTCAAATAATCTACCCGTAGAGAGCACTTGGTCCTTGCGCGGACCAAGGGGGAGCAAGGCCCTTGCGCGGGTGCTCCAACGAGGACTAGTGGAGAGTGGCGACTCTCCAATACCTTGGCAAAACATCACCGCATTCCTCTTCCTCTCATCCTTTACATTCTAGCATTTACTTTGAGCACTTTACATTTTTAGAATTGTCATGCTAGAATAAGATTGGAACTAGGTTGCAAAACTTTTATCCGGTAGCTCTCTAGAACACACTTAGACAACGGTTGAATTGAGACTTATAGGTTACTTAAATTTTTTAGAGAAGCCCAATTCCTCCCCCACCACACCCCCCCCCCCCATCTTGGGAATCTTAATCCTTTCACATGGTACTTGTTATCATAAATATTAATATATTTTAGTCTAACTTAATGTTCTTTGACTTTTTTTAAAAAAAAAAACAAGAAATATATTCTTTTAGGAACGGAGTGAATACACCTGTCTACCAAAGGTCCATAGATATGAGGGCACCTTGTTAGAGATGGACTTCAACAAATCCTTAAAGGTTGGGGGAAAGGAATAAATTTAATTTAATGGAATTTCGCCAATACAATCCTACCCTCCAAGTAGATCCAATTGAATGAGTAAATGAATATCAACAGATTTTCTATGTTCAGATCAGGGCGTCAGGCTAAGCCATGTAAAGATATCATCGACATTTGACTTCGGAGGCATAAAAAATAGAGCCATTACTTTCAGTCTAGATAAAAAAACTCAAAGAACTTCGAGAGCTGAGAACGCCATCATATATGGTGTGGGGCAAAAGAACCAACATCCACAGAGGCCAGAATGAAGAGATGCATCGAGGAATGCAGAAACTGAGATCCAGGCCGCGTGCATACGAGTATACGACCATCATTTTCACAAGCAGCCACGTGCGTTGCAAGTAAATAGGCTATCAGCACAACTTTTGTAGTCTTTCACACTTTGGACAAACCGCAATGGACCTCACGACAAGCAGAAAATTTCCACAACAGAGAAGGGGAAGAAAAGACTTTACAAAAGAATAGCTCGCAGTGCATTCTGTCACCTAAAACACAGCAAATGCACCTTTGCAAAATAATCTAGCGGAAGATCCACTGTGTTGAACTCCATCGTTGCTGACAACGGGTTAACCAAGCAGGTAGGCGTGCTTCAAGTTGCATGTAACATGAAACCAGCATGCATCGATTTTTGTCCCACACAATATCCGAAATCTCCTTCGATCTTGGATGTGACTTGAGTTACTTACATGATTATACAGTTGCACTTGGACTCCAGCTTTGGAGGTTTCATATTATCGGAATTCCTTGCAATACCTGATGCAGAACATACAGGGGGGGAGTCTTTCGCAACAGCATCTTTCTCTGCAGTTTCCGTTGTAGTTGTTTCACCTTCCAATCTTTTCCTTTTGACCTTACGATTTGGAGTTCGTCTGTGAGGCAGCTTTGGCAAACTCTCTTCCTTAGGAAAAGATCCTCCAACTATTGTAACAGTTGGGCGAATAGAGTCGACAAACTCTGATTCCTTCTTGTTTTCCAATGCAATAGTCGCAGCCTTGTATGCAAGGTCGTGGACAATAGAACTACAGAAGAGAATTGTATCAGCAGCTTCTTCCAATGTGAAGCATCTCTGGATTTGTTTCCTTGATCCTGCTACTTCCGCACAAAATTCTTCTACAATTCAGAGAAAAATACTGTGTCAAATACTTACATATTATTTTTTTAAGAGCAGCAGGAAGGGTATTGCAAATAAGTATCAAATACTGCTTAATCATAGAATCATAGGCATGTTTGGTTGCATATCCCGGGTGGCCTGACCAAATATTGGCAGTGGCCAAAGCTGGACACTGCAAAATTTTGGTAAAAAATGATATGTTCGTTTCTTCATAAAGATTTAAGGCTAATTAACACTAATTTAATGGACAAATCAGACTTATAGGGGGGGGGGGCGCTGGAGCCCACCCAGCCCTCCCTTTGGATCCGCCCCTGTTCATGGCCAAGCCAAAGTAGCCTAATTTTCCTGTCAAACCAAGAACATGACATGACATGTGGGGCTTAGTCCTATATGTCATAAGTATTTTTTAATCAAAGATAGGGAAAATATGTTTTATTTTATCAGATTAATTATAAGGAATACAATACAAAATACTTCAAATAGATTTGCAATTAGATACTTGGTTTAGCAAATATTGTGATCTGAACATTGATAATGCAGCAATCAACGAATTTTTTTGGAAACAGCAGCCAGCTGACACTTCAGTTTGTGCTTAACCGTGTTGCCAAGCCAAAATGTGGCACAAAAATCAGCTGCCCTGGAATCTTCTACGGTTGCTGCTTACTCTACACGGCGTGGCCATAATTTCCTTGGCTCGGACAAACTGGACCCCAAACCAATTTTTTTTAGGGATGCTTGGATGTGTTGTAACTCTCTTCTTTTAATGCAATGATACGCAACTCTCCTGCGTGTTCAAGAAAAAAAAAACAAATGCTACCCAGATAACCTAGGCAACGACAAAATTTAGCTCGGCACTAAAGGACATGAACCAAACAGACCCATGTCTACCCTGGATTTTCTTTTATTTGGTCCAAAGACTAAATCATGTCCACAAAAGATCTGTTATATACATATAACAGCTAATTCCGGACCAGAAAAACTATGTACCAGACAAGACAAATAGAGGACCAATGCATGACTCAAGCAACATATATACATGAGCTTTGAGAAAGGCACAACTCATAACTCTTGGAGGTGAAAAAAAGAACACAGAAATCAGTACCATCATTGGGAAGTTTCCTTGTGTCAGCTTCTTGTCCAGAAATCAACACGTCCTCCTCAGAGATGGCAGACATGCAACAATCATCAAATCTGTTTTCCTCAGCTGAACCCTGAACTATTTCGGACTGCATTTGAATATCATCAAAGTTGTTCTCATCACTTGAATGTTCTGGAGCACTACCTTTATTCCACTGACTGATGGCGTAAGTATCCTCTTCAGTTTCAGGCATGCAACTTTCCTCTGGGCCTGATGACTCTCGGGTATCACTTGGCATTTCAGTATCTAAAGAATACATATTTGTACTGGTATGATCCATGTCAGCCATTCTGCTGGCACTATGAGTCTCAACTGTTGTATCTCCTACCTCACTTAAATAGCTCTGGATTTTCAAGTCAGAGGGACTGGCATCATCAGCAATAACCTGTGAAGAAGACGAACATTCCATAGCACTTGGCAAAGCATCCTTATAAAAAGCATCATTTTCTTCAGAAGAGATCAATGTTCTTGAAGTGCTGCTTTCCAAAGTGTCAATTGGGAAACAGGAACCTCCTACCGCATCACTCTGAGGGCAAAGTGAAGCTGAAGAGCTACAAATTGACATATCTGACACAGAAGCAATGCTTTGCCGACTCATAGTACTGCTTATCTGAGACTTCTCAAAGTCACCCCTCTTACCACTCCTAAGGCGCTCAAAACATATGGTTGATTGCCTCGAAGACCCAAGATCACTGGAAGAAGCAGCTGAAGAGCTGTCCAGTCCAAAGCTACGCTTCATCATACTGACACCATCTCTTGCATAATAGGGTTCTGAACAGAGAATACTTGTAGCAGCCAGGGCCCTCCCTTCTACAACAGGCCATTTATTGCTGTTTGACTTAGGGACTAACAGTACTGATATCCCAGTACCCTCAGTTTCAAGTTTAGGGTTTTGATATATAATTGATCCCAGTTGAGGAGAATTGTCACTGGTCACAGTTTCAGAGACAGTTTCATTACATTGGGAAGATCCATAATTATGGTTATCCATTTGGTCTCTGATGAAAAGGTCATTCCCCACAGATGTTGGTTCCATTTGTTCACATTCAGTCACACTAGATCGATGAAAGGAAATATCGTTTGTATTTCCTAATGAGTCCCCAGCATGTTTCTTTCTATGCTCTGTGTCTATCTTTTCCTCCTGCCCCAGTAGCATTTCCTGAGGTGTGTGCCCCATTGAGTGAATTGGAGGGGCCTGATCCAGGCAATCAGTGTAAGATTCACTGTTCACTAGTTGATTATCAAGAGATACTTCTTTGCTATAGGCTATACAATCTGTGGGTATGGGAGGATCAGATGCGATGCAAGGTTTCAATTTTGCAGTTTTATCATATTGCTGGTTTTCTTCTCCTACAGTTTGTACAATAGGACCGGTGAAGATATTCCCAACCTTTGAAGCACATACATCACAATAGACACCATCTTTATCCACATCCATCGCATCAAAAAACTTCCCACATCTAGAGCAAGTAGCAATTTTACTATTGCCAACCTGAGAACTATCAGTAGAATGGCATAAGGACTGATTAGGTCTTCTGCTTCCTTCCAAGTCCTGTCTGCCACTTACCAGATGTTTTACTATGACCAGTGAATTATTTGTAGATTCCGTGCTCTTGTAATGAATGTCTTCTTCATTTGGTTCATCCAATTTATCAAACATAAATATATCCTCATGACCCCGAGAACTATCATTTTCTTCCCATTCACCAACCAAATCACGTTGCTCTTGGCTGCCAGGTATATAAGAGCCAAAAGTTGCACCATGGTAAAAGCTTGCATTGCTGCTAGTTGTCAAAGAGGAATTGTGTGAGAACGTAGGTTTGTGCACATCATTTCCATTCCCAGCACCAAATGTGCTGGCAGGGGCACCTGATAGAAGTGGTCGGAACCTATCTTGTGGAGCTTTGCGGTGATCCTGGGAAGAAAGACTATCATATCTTAGTTTCATGTTTCGGCTTTAGAAAATCTACAATAACAGAAATATGGTCTTCATTCAATGAAAAAGTACGCCCACAACATTGTTCAAATAAAACTATACAAAAATGGACTATATGAAAATAGTTCTCAGTAGCAGTAGTAGCAGTAAGAAATGAATCATTTGCATAAGGTGCCAACTACCAAGTACCTTGAGTAGAAAAAATGCACCAATTGACCAAGATCAACACGAGAAAACTAATGTATGCAAGTGTCAGAATCTACCAAATCAACTGCTAATTACAATACAAGAGATGCTTGCAAGACATGAAAAAATATTCTATTATTATAACATAAGCAGAGAAATGCTTACCATCAACCAAAGTGCAGAGTCAAATGATCGCTTCGGGGCAGAACTAGGTGTGAAATTTTTGGATGGATTCTTTGATGATGCAATGGTTCTGGTTTTCATCACAACCAAGCTCTTTTTCACAGCTGGGCTACTGGAGTAGCTAATTGGTACAGACTGCATAGAATCCAGATCATCCTCACCAGATGATGTTGCGGAAGCTTTGCTGTAAGAGCTCATTCGGTCCCGTTCAATGCTGTGAGATGAACTGGCTCTTCTAGGTGGAGTGGGAGACATTGACTGTCTTCTACCTCTTGAACCCTTTTCTAGTCCACTAAAAGATGAAGGCGATCCACCCCTTGACCGGCATACTGGACGATCAGTTAGAGATGTGCGAAGGTTTGAAGGTGCATCGAAAGGGAAACCAGGAACATTTGATTGCCATCCATGCAGCTTTGGTGAAGAAGATCTATGATTAGGTTTCACTGGTGAAGCTCCTCTTGTTCCATTCAAAGTTGGACCACTTGAACCAGTACTCATCCTTCTTGAGACAGGACTTGGAGACCTTCGAGGAGGTGTTAATGTCTTAGCAATGGGAGGGGTTGACGATCTTCGTGATGGCGTTTGTGATTGAACAGCAAGTGGTGGGCTAGAGCGAGAAGCTGAACTAGATGATCTTGTCCTTCCCATAGAGCGTGGCGATGGGCTAAGCCTACTTGGGCTTGCACTGCTTCTACTAGCTCTTTGGCTATTATCCATCTGTGTACAAATACAACACAATAGATTTGATATGTAATGGATGCAACCTAATATAGTTCTTGGAATAAACCCCTTTAGACATAAGCACTCACCGTGGATGATCTTGAAATTTGTATAGGCTTGCTCTGAGCTCTGCCCCTAGAAACCAGAGTGATGGATTGGTTTTCTTCGTCATCCAAAGATCGAAAAAGTGGAGTTTCTGGAGGAGTTAATAACCTGGTAATTGGAAATTTAAGGGAGGTCAAGTCATTACCCTGCACCAAGATATAAAACACTTACATAGAAGTGCAAGCATAGGAAGTATTATTAAGTTCAGAACCACCAATTACATTTTTTTTCTGTAAGATAAATCAAATAGCCATTTAGACATAGAGTTATGCTACTAATTCTTCTAAGCAATGATCCTCCAATAACATGAGTGAATTAATGGTTAGCATCATACATTCATACTTACCCATACGTACAACAAAAGTAGCTAGTAGGTCACCGTTCATTTTTAACATTCTTCAAACATAAAAGGTGCATTTGGCATTTTTTCAATGATATTCCATGTTTTAAGCGATGAAAATATTCTAGCTGTTATGAACTAATTAATACAGGTCAGAAGCTTACGAAAGGGTTATTGGCTAACTCATACTATCATAATATGGAATCGCTTCATATCAAGATTGAACAGCATTAAAAATCCCAGTCTTAACTGGCAGTCATCAAGAGTGCTTAGTGATAAGAAATAGAAATACAAGTTTTTTTTTGCAGGCAAAACAGAAATACAAGTTAAATGTGAATATTTTTATACATATTTGAAGATTCGCCGCTGTTCCTTTCAATGTAAAATAGGATTGAAACAGGACTACAGAATAATCAGGTGAGCTCTTTTTTAACGAAACAACGACCTTACAAGTTGTGGCCGAAATTCAGACGAAAATCTACACAGAATTACCATATTTATAAGAACTGACCATGCAACATGCCAAACAAGTTAAACAAAAACAGGCACCACTCATGAAGGAAACCAGAACTCAATCCATAATATTTAAATATCAACAAGGCAAACGTTACATTATAATGTACGATGCAAGGTAGATGGTTCATAAGGTAAGCAGGCAACTATCTACCATTTCAAACAAGACATATAAAAAGTACAATCAAGTTTGCATACCACTCATAATCGTTTTTATCGCCGTCCGCATTAAGCAAATCATGGCTTTCTCCATGGGCAGGAATGTTAACACCAAGTTTTACTTCCGGGAAATAGCTCAATTTTGCTGATATAGGAAAGAAATAACTTAAAAGTGGTAAGTAACAAAAACAAATAACACTAATGGGACTGTATGAAGAGGGAGAAGATGAAATTTACAAGCATTACCGATTGAGTCATCAAAATCCTCCGAAGGTTCCAGTAAGAAGTTCTCCGTCTCAACTTTCTGCATATCAGAGAACAAAGCGAGTTCATCATCCTTTGATTTCGCAGGAAGCACATTTCCGAAACTGTTGGTCCTCTTGTGATAAGTCTCCCGTGCAGGAGACCTTGATCTCCTCGGTGAGGGTGACGGTGGCATTTTTCGTGGCCTCTTAAGCCTGGTACCCTTCTTTCAGAGACAGTAGAATGCAGTCAAATTCCATCCAGAACAGATGGAACATATATCATGGCCTACAATATATGGTAGTGTTAATAAAGAACTGAACAGGTCCAAACTGCACCAACTTATCATAACTTTTAAATGTGTGAAAAACAAAGGATAAGGTACGAAAATGGCAAACACATGAAAAGAAATACAGCATCACTCTCATCATGCATTACACAAAAATAACAAATTCAGCGTGCCACCATCAGATAGCCCACCCAATTGCATCCACAGAGCAATCATACCAAAACATTTGTAGAAACTAATAAAACAAAATAAATCAACGAGGCACACAAAGTTGAAGCTACCATTATTTCTACCACTTGAAGTACGGAAACTGCCAAATCCATCACATCTGAATGAAAACACGTACCAACTAGCTGAATTTGCTAACGCAATGAGTTCCTGGCATCTGAATTTGCTATTTTACAATCCACTGCACATCTTATTGCATTGCATCAAATGAATATTGCATAAAAAAGCCAAATAGTAAGTCTTCTTTTCGGATAAGTCAGCATGGTAACAAATCGAAATTAGACCTAGCGGCAAATTGGACACCACAAATTGAGCCCAAACTTGACCTTGCAACATCTCTATTTGCCACCCCAAAGATAAATTTGCATCAGTTACATCACAAAATACAGCTCCCCAGTAGCAAAGCAACAAAAGAGGTGCAGAACTGAAGCAACAACAAAGAGTAAAAGAAAGAACACATGAGATTGGTGGCGATTGAGCAACCAATTTCTACATATCAAAACTTGTACCAAGAACCGGGCAATGATTGGGCCACATCGCCCATAGTTCTCTGGCCATCTGAAGCTTACCAGTGTGAAATCGAGCTGTCCATCCAATGCTAAGGCTTCCTCATTTAAGATGGAAGCTGAGGTACTTCAAGATACTTACTAGATTGTTTTTACCATTAACGCAAACATGATAGATGAACTTATTCACTTGAGAGAGAACATGGTATCACATTATAACACTAGATATCGCTCATTGGTGCTACTCACCACGCTTGAATTCTACGGCCGGTGACCTGAGATCTAAGAGGAACTGCACACTGCGGCGCTTGGTGGCAGGCTGGCAGCTAGGGCTTAGGCCCGGAAGGTTATCATAGCATCAGGGAGCTTATGCAGTCAAGGTTCATGGTCTCACAGTGGCCTGACTCAGGAAGAAAATGCACCAAATACATTATTCCAAGCCTAAGAAAATACAGTGGCCCAGATGACCAATTTTAGCGGATTAGTCATCGCTGGCAGCAGCAAAGAGGGCAACCAGCAGATAAGTGGGCTGAAGGCGTGACGCCTGTGTTTCTAGTTCAAAACCGAATCTAGACACCAGAGCAAGACAACACGCGCTCAATTCTACCAGTTTCCCAAGGAACACCAGCAAGCAACGTGCTCCCAGAGCCATAAACTAGCAAATCCTGAGCCAAAAAGTTGTTTCGAAAACTGAGAGCAACGAATTGGACCCAGAAGCTAGCAGCACACGAATACCAACCCCCAAAAAGTCATCCAAAATGGCGCTAATTTGGCGAAGACCCAAATCCCATGCTCCACATTTCCCGTCCCAGGCCACCCACACAAAATTAACAACAAAATCATTCACCTCATTATAAAACGAAAAACAGGAAGGAGCTCGGGAAGCCGCATTCCACCTCATTAGAATGAAAAACAAGCCACCCACCCGCATTCCACTGCCGCCTTCGATTACCGGCACCCTCCGTCCGCCGGCAGTGCGCTCCACCAGCCGCGCCGGCCCCTGCGACCCCCCGATCTCCAGCCGCGGGCGCGAGCCCCGAGGCAGATCCGGCTTCGGACCCGAGCGTGGTGGGGGGGCTCCCAGCCGTGTCGCGGGCGCGCTCCTCTCCTCCGCTTCCGCACTCGCGCTCGACCTCGGCCTCCGGGGCTCGACGCGTCGCGCGCGCCTGGGGCGTTGCCACGGGTAGAAGCAAAGGAGCTCGGTTGCCTTGCTGCCTGCGCGCGTCGTGCGTGCGCTTCGCTGGAGGAGCAGAGCAGAGAGAGGGGAGGCGGTGGACTGGGGAAGAAGTGGCTTTTGTTTTTTCTATTTTCGTTGGCGTTATTTCCTTTTTGGTTTATTTGGAGATAAAAAAGGAGAAAGATGATTAGTTGAGGATTAGGGGTGAGGTGGCATGGTATAGTGCGGCGCGGGCAGGCGTTTAAATTACGGTTTTGTCCCTAGAAGGGATTTACAATTACAATGTGGCTGGCTGGGTTCCCTCACTTTCTGTTTGGCTGGACGGCCAGGAAATTTGGCATAGCCAGTATTATTAATTAATTCATGTGAAGAAATACCTTTGGATTTTCTTTTTGTATAAGATTGCTTTTCTAAAAGAAAAAATTAATCCTACTTTTACACTAGCTCCGTAGCTTAACGAGACAAGTCAGGCAGGTTTTTTGTTTTATTTCTTTTAAATTTTGCTATCAAGCCGAGCGACGCTAAATTAATAAGCTGATGGTCCCTCTATCCACAAAAGAATGCACCTATAAGAGTTGTGTCAGTTAAATTAGTTTAAATTTAACCAAATTTATAATGAAAAATAGTAATATTTATATCTTTAATAAAATTTATTGTCATAATTAATCTAAAATACTTATTTTTATAACATGAATTTAGTATTTTTTTAATAACTTTAGTCCAAATTTAAACTGTTTAACTTTCCAAAAAATGATAATTATATTCTTTTTTTGGACGCAGGGAGTATAAGAGCCAAACCAAACTTGGTTATTGAGTCGGCTTAGGCGAGTATGTTATATGTACATAGGTCTTGATTGGTTGATGCCCTAGAAAATTTAATCTGCGCTTGATGATAACATCTAACCACAAACAAGAAATTTAGATACATGGGATTGTTGTCTGAACTAGGCAACTATTTTAGGGTCTAGCCACAATGAAAGTGGCAAGATATGGCTTAGCATATGTTTCATTAAGAGAAAGAGAATTACACCACTATGAGAAAGTCAGTAAGCGACCTAAAACAAACCAGAGTAGCAAGAAAAAAGAAACAACGAGAAAGTGACCCTTAGCACTAAAACCTGCCAGGTTTTGCTTATGAGAAAAAAGAGTTGCCTATAGGAGACAACCGTGGTGGCAAAACATCATTTAGAGAAGAAGAGACGAACATTCAGCAATATCGAAGGCAAAGCATCTGCCAGACAAGATCAAAGCAACCTCGACAGCAAAGCATTTGTAGGTGGAGGGGCCAACACACTTTCAGTAGCAAAGCATCCACTAGAGAAGAGACCAAAGTGACATCAATAGCAAACCATCCGCTAGAGCTAATCCAACGGCGGCCAAACATTCGCTAAGGAAGGAACAGTAGAGGAAAGTATCCTCCACAGAACCCAAACAACGGCGATGCATGACAAACCACTCCGAAGAAGTACATAATAAGGCATACACATACAGGCATAGTAAAGAGCATATTCGACAGTAGAAGCAAAAAGAACGAGTGGAGACACGATGACATGAGTACTTCAACGATACCTTCAAGGAGAGTGACATGCACGGATCACTACTACAGAAAATATTTACCGTGACCTTTTCAAAACCACCTCCGAGGCGAGCAGGAATATAAACTGCCTCGGTTAATGCCTAACATTAACCGAGGCGGTCGCTTTTTATTAACTGAGGCGGTTACAAGAGACCGTCTCGTAAAATCCATTAATGGAGGCGGTTATTATTAAAGGGCCCGCCTCTAGAAATAGACCTATTAACCGAGACGGGCGTCTTGTAAGACCCGCCTCGCTTAATATTTTCGAGGCCCAAGCAGCCCAAACGAGGCCCGATAACTATACATACTATATATATTGGAAACCCTAACTCTCCTCTCATTCCCTCGCACCCTTCTCCTTTCCTCTCATTCAGACGCACCGCACCTCTCAGCCTCACGCGACTCTCTCCCCCTCATCCCGCCTCCACTCCCCTTCTCTCTCCCTCAATCACTCGCACCTTCCTCAACACACGGCGAGCGGCGCTCCCAAGCCGACGATGGCAGGCCATGGCGCCGACATGGTCGTATAACACTCCAAAATTTGAATTTCAAATTTTAGTTTGAATTTGATCTAATTTAGGCTTGGTTTGAATTTTTGGGTATTTATTAAATAATTTACAAAAATAAATAAAATGAAATATAAGATAGAAACATGGTTGAATGCATTCATGTTGCTACATAATTTTTGTTTGATTTTATTTATTTGCTTGTGCTTGTTTAAGTTTTGAAGCAAGAAAGAAAATAGGAGAAATCAATTTGTTTTCGAAATAAAAAAAAAGAAAAAAAAAGAAAAAGGGCAGCGCTCTCTCTCTCTCTGGGCCGGCACCCTCTCCCCGGCCCATCCCCTTCCCCTCCTCTCTCTCGTCCCCCCCCCCCCCCCGCCTTCTCCCCGAATGGGCCGCGCGGCCCAAGCCGCGGCAGCTGCCCAGCCGCGCCCGCTGCCTCTGTCGCCCGCTCGCTGACGCGTGGGCCCCACGAGTGGGACCCACCGCCGTCTCCTACCTCCGACCGAGTCGGGCTCGGGGCGCAACCGCCGCCCCGGTTTCCGTGCGTGGCGCCCCCTATCCGAGCCGCACTCGCCCCGATGTTCGTCGCCCTATAAATAGGACGCCGTACCCGCACCCCTAGAAAACCCTAGCCAAAACCCTAGCTCGAGTCTGCGCCGCCGCCGTCGGCCTTCTCTTCGCCGTCGTCATCTCGCGGAGGTAAGCTCGCCATCGCGCTTGTCGCGTCAAGCCGCGTCCGCCCGTGCCCTCGGAACGCGTTTCCGTGCACTGTAGCGCCGCCGCCGGGAGCTCCCAATCCGCGCCCATGGCGTCGCCGCTCGCCGCACCGCCCGGCCGACCGCCCCCGCCGCCCGTGTGCTTAGCCCCGGCCGCGGGCCACCATGGACCGGTGGACCGGCCGTGCCCCCCAGTCCACAGCACACCGCCATGGACCGGCCCGCTCGCTAGCCGCCACGTGGCCTGCCAGGCAGGCCACCCGCACCGCCCCCTGCTACTTTTGCAAAAAGGCCCCTGCTTTTATTCAAAATCAACCCGCGATCCAGCGTAGTTATATTTCTATTTAAAATATGCCCCTGTTTTTACAGTTTAGCCCCTACAGCCGTCGGTATTTGTAGATTTAATCCAAATCTCATTTTAAATTCAGTTTTAATTAGTTTAATTACGAAAAATAGTTCAGTTAATCTACAGTATTGCCATCCAACTTGTTTTAGCCATAACTTTTGCGTCTTAGCTCCGATTTAGGTGATTCTGGTCGCTATAGTTTCGTCTCGTCGAGTAGAATACAATAGTGTAGTTGCTTTCTGTTTTCGCATGCTTTGGTGTACTGTTTCTGATTAAGCTTGTTTGCTTGCATGTATTGCTTTGTTTGTGTGATGATTGTCGCGTATAGCCAACGAGACGCTCGTGAAGGAAGAGGATCAGGACCCCGCTGAGTTCGAGCAACCCGACTACGATCAAGGCAAGTGCAGACACCGTTTGATCATTTCAAACCTACTCATTAATGTCATTTACTTTATATGCATGTGTCCAATGAATGCAAACCCTAAGTGAAAGCCCTAGTTTGGTTTTGGATAATTGATGAAACCCTAGTACTAACCTCTATGCTAAGTGTGTGTAGACTTAATGAGGTTGGTACATGCCAAGTGATGGAGCAAGTGATGATCATGGTGATGACCACAAGATGATCAAGTGCTCAACTTGGAAAAGAAGAAAGAGAAAAACAAAACCCTATGGAGACCAAGGCAAAGGTATTGCTTAGGGTTTTGGTTTTGGTGATCAAGACACCATAGAGGGTGTGATCACATTTAGGATAGATAGCCGTACTATAAAGAGGGGAATTCTTTGGCTAAGCGGTTATCAAGTGCCACTAGGTGTCATTGTTCATGTGCATGCATTTAGAACCTAGTGAGCTAACTTAACTCCTTCGAAGAAAATGATTGTGAAAATGCTAACACACGTGCACTTGTTGGTACACACTTTGTGGTGTTGTCACACTTTGAGAAGGGAGTGGAGTTTGAAGGGTAGAGAGAGGATGGGTTCCTCTCTCGGCGGGATTCGGTGCTTTTTGAGAAATTGAAGTGCATATCTTCTATTGCGCCGGTGGGAAAGTTGGACAAGTCACGGGAGTGTACCGGACGCTGGCTTCTGGAGCACCGGACGCTGAGTCTAAGCATCCGGTGCAGACAGTGCCTGGCCCAGCTAGGGTAAGGCACCGGACGACAGGCACCGGACGCAGTTTGGAGCGTCCGGTGGTGTGAGTCCGGTGACCTGAGCGTTTTGTAGAGCTCTTTGAGTTTAAGTCCGGTGAGCACCAGACGCAGCTTGGAGCGTTCGGTGGTGTGCGTCCGGTGACCTCGCGCTTTTGCAGACCTCTCTGTATTTAAGACCGGTGTGCACCGGACGCGTTCGGTGCACTGCAGGTGACCGTTAGACTCTGACGCGAGAGTTTCAAAAGCTGACACGTGGCTGACGTTGGAGCACCGGACGCAGGAGTTGAGCGTCCGGTGCCCCTTTAAGAGCGTCCTGTGACCCCGTAGTTTGCCCAGTAAAAGAGCCAATGGCTCTATTTGTTTGAGGGACTATATATACATGTTTGGCCGGCTTAGAGCTCACACTCTTGCCATTCTTGACTACTAGACATCCTTGTGAGCCTAAGCAAACACCTCCCACTCATCTCCTTCATAGATTATTCATCTTTGTGAGATTGAGAGTGATTCCAAGTGCATTTGCTTGAGTAATTGCATCTAGTGGCACTTGGGGATCGTTCTAGCTGCGGTTTTCTTGTTACTCTTGGTGGTTGCCACCACCTAGACGGCTTGGAGCAGCGGAGGAGCTTTGGCATGAGTTGGTGATTGTTTGTGGCCATCTCCCGGTGATTGTGAGAGGTTTGTGCCTACCTCGACGGAGAGCCAAAGGCAACATTAGTGGATTGCTTGTGTCATTGAGCTACCTCACTTGTGGGTAGGTTCTTGTGGTGTCCTAGTGAGGACGAGGTTCGTGCTACACCTCTTAGCCACCGAACCACCAAGTGTTGGTCGACACAATGGGGACATAGTGTGCCGGCAAGCACGTGAATCTCAGGAGAAAAATTGGTGTCTCAATTGTGTTTGATTGGCATTCTCCCGGTGCTTGATTGTTTATATTGGTGATTGGTTCATCCCCTACACGGCGGTATAAATATCTCATCCTATCTTTACTTACCGCAAACTAGTGTAATTAGTTTAGTTGCTTACTTTGCCTTGTGTAGCTTAGTTCTCTAGTGTAACTTGTAGAGACTTAGGTCTTGTGTGCATAGTGATCTTAACAACTAGAATTGTTGGGTAGGTGGCTTGCAAACACCTCTTTAGAGCTAGAGCAAAAAGCTTCGCTTTGTTATTTACTAACCTTTTGCTCCAGTGAGTTTGTAGAATTTTTTAATAGGCTATTCACCCCCCTCTAGCCATATTAGGACCTTTCACTAAGGACCTGGCTAGCTTTACTTATTATTCCTTATTCACCTAGGGTTATGTATATGGGTAGACTAGGTTATATTAGGAATGCTTAGCTGCTCTACTCATCTCATACACATGCCTAAACAAGTAATACTCTCTACTCAACTTGATGCTTAATCTGTGCTGAATCTTTGGTCACTGCGGTGATGGTGATGTTGGATGCTTACGAGCATCGTGATGATGGTGGTGACAGAGGGAGCGGGTACTGTTGGTGGTCTGGTTGCCAGGCGTACCCATCTCTGCTCTCCGTAAGGACTTAGTCATGGAGCAGCCCCTGGGACATACAGTACAACTCCAAGCCATATGGCTCTGGCTTGACTAATTAGCAGGACCTCCACTAGTATGGTGTTACTTTCCGGGTAGGCGTGAGAAAGTAACTTAGGTAATGAATATTAAGTTGTCGGCTGCTTGGTACGCCATGGCTATGGGTATCGACTGTCGAGCGCCTCGGCAAAAACTTGCGAGTGGCATCCTATTAGCTGGGCCCTGTGAAAGGTCTCGTAGTGAGACCCTGCCTGCTCACCTTGGTTGTGTTTTGGGGAGTCATGACCCCGGGCAAATGGGAATCATGACTTGGAGTGAACGTGCACACATCTGCAGAGTGTAAAAGTGATATATCAGCCGTGCTCACGGTCACGAGCGGCCCAGACTCTCACATGATGAGCAAATTGGATTCACTGGTTACTTGGATATGGAGCTTGGCGAGGTTGCTACCTCGTGTTTTGGCGGAATGGCTATTCCGTGTTGGCAGGATTGCTATCCTGTGTTAATAATTGGGGTTAATCCCTGGACTACTATAATAATTAGGATAGTCTTTTAAAAGATGCTAATCACTACTTACACTAATTAAGGGTTGGGTTTATGCTACTCACAATTAGTAGTAGGTTGTTATAATAATAGTCATAATTAAAAGTGATCAACTAAAATGCAACTGCAGTCAAACCAAGTCAGCTTTACCTTATTTTAAGCCTTGCATGTCATTACTTTCCGTTTATGCTTGTTGAGTTCGACATGAACTCACCCTTGCTATAATCATTAAAGGTTGCTCGGACGATTAGGAGTACAATTGTGATTTCCCTAAGGACTACCCTGAGTCGCCCGGTTGTTAGGCTCGTGTGGTTCTATCGTTGACCTTCCCGTGGCAAGGTGGTTGAAAGGTCCAAATGGCTAGAGGGGGGTGAATAGCCTATTTAAATTTTCTACAAACTTGAACTAGACAAGTTGATTAGTAAAACAAAAGGCGAAGCTATTCTAGCACTAGCACAACTAAGCTACGCAAGCCACCTATACAAGTCTAGTACAAGGCTAAACACTAAAGCACAACAACAAGAGAAGGCTAATTGTACTCCTAAACAAGAAGACTAAACTAAACAAGCTAAACAACTAGCAAGGTATACAAGTAAGTAAAGGAGTGGAGAGTGATTGTTATACCAACATTGTAGAGTAGATATATAACCAACCAATCACTCACAATCACAAGAGAATCCTCGGCAAGAGATGACACAAGATTTTTTTTACCGAGGTTCACTTGCTTCTCGGCAAGCTACTCCTCGTTGTGGCGATACACTCACTTGATGGATCACGAGCTAATTGGCAATCCAAAGCCAAACCCTCAGCGGGTGCTGCACATCCACTCACAAGATGGGGATCCTCCAAGCCACGAGCAATCCACTAGAGTAGCCAATTGCGATCTCCCGCGGGGAAGGCTCAAGAACCCCTCACAAATCACTTGGTGAGGCTCGATACAATCTCCAATCACGAGCTCAACACCACTGCTGCTCCAAGTCGTCTAGGGCGTCGGGAAACACCCAAGAGTAACAAGAAATCCGCAGCAAACTCAAGAATCAAGTGCCACTAAATGCAACTCTCAAAGCAATGCACTTGAATCTCACTCAATCTCACTAGGATTAGCAATCAAGCAAGGAGATGAGTGGAGGGAGTGTTATCTAGCTCAAAGTATGTCTCAAGTAATCAAAAGTGCAAGAGAGAGCCTCCCAAAGCCGGCCACCTTCTATTTATAAGCCCCTCAAAGAAACTAGCCGTTGGCTGTTTTCACTAGGCTGAAATCGGGGACACCGGACGCTACTAAGTGAGCACCGGATGCTCGACTCCCTGCGTCCGGTGCACTGGAGTTGGCCACGTGTCCGTCCGGAATCTCGCGTGTCAGATCCTAACGGTCACCTGCGGAACACCGGACGCTCTGCAGGTCCATATCGGACGCGTCCGGTGCACACCGGACTCATGCGCAGAGAGTTCCGCAAACCTGCGGGTCACCGGACGCTAAGCACCGGTAGCGTCCGGTGCTCACCGGACCCATGCGCAGAGAGGGTCGCAAAACACCCGCACACCGGACGCTATCCACCGGACGCTCTGAGAGTGCGTCCGGTGCTCAACCCTAGCAGGGTCAAGCACACCGGACTCTGAGGCCAGCGTCCGGTGCCTCCGCACTCAGCGTCCGGTGAGTGTTTCTCAGTGAGAAAACACTCCCGCGACTTCTCCAAATTTCCCACCGGCGCAATAGAAAATATACACTTATTTTTCTCAAAAGCACCGAATCCCGCCGAGGCATTAGCAACTTGGTGTCATTAATTACCAAAACCAAACTTGGGCTTTCAGTGGTCCTGCTACGTCGACGTCTAGTTTCCCCTTTTCATTATGGAACAATTTAGCTTATGCTTCCCATTCGCACTTTGTTATACAATTGGCTTGTAATAATGGTACTTTTACTCTCATTTATATAATACGTTTGAACACTGTGTTTTGTACCATTGATGATGTCGATCTATGTGTGTGAATTTGAGATCCTGGCGCACATGTGATTTGGCACCCGAATGCTCTTCTACATCCGGGTGTGACAGGTCGCGGGCGAGGCGAGGCGTCACGAGCGAGGTGAGGCGATGCTGGCGTGATTTGCGAGCGAGGCGAGGCGGGCACAGCGAGCAACACAGGCGCGAGCGTGATCCGGTGGCAGCGCGCCCTACTCCCCAGCGGGCTTCTTCCTTCCCTGGTGCTCCTCCACCGGCAACGCGCGCCCTACTCCCCCATCTCCTCCTTTGACTACGTACATGGTGGCCGGATCCATGCCGTTGGTGGCTGGATCTGACGGGTGAGGCCGGCAGCGCTCCTCCAGCTAGCAATGGCAGCGACGGTCCATGGATGGGCTCCGCGGGCCTGTGGATGGGCTTAGTGGGCTTATCCACGTTTTTTTTATTTTTTCTACACGATTAACCGAGGCGGGCAAACAACCGCCTCGGAAAAGGTTCTATTTACTGTGACCTTTCGTTCAAGGTGGTTGTGCTAACCGCCTCGGTTAATCAATTTTGCCCGCCTCGGTAAATATTTTGTGTAGTAGTGGATGCCACCATCATTAGTTGAAGCAGTAGGAACACAATCTTGGAATGTCTCCAAGGAGGTAGTGACACAAGCTACACAAGTGTTGTCAGCATGCAATATTAAACCGGGCAAGGTTTCACCGAAATTTCAAGTGTCCATAGACCTCCAACATAGAAAGCCAAAGAGGACGACGAGAGCATACTGAGGCAAAGGGGTTGCTGCCGAGTAGATGCGACGAGGCAGGCATCCAGGCCATGTTGGCTGCGCCACACGTTTGCCCACCATATTGTGCCAAGACTAGAGGCTCAAGCCCGCCATGACCTGTATGTGTGCTGCCCAAGGATGTGAGTTGCTCTCTAGCTCAGGCCCTACTCTGACCATGCACTTGTCGCGCCTCAGTCGAGCCATGAGGCTTCCTAAGGCGTAGATTAGCGTGCCCATGGTGCAGCAGTCGCCACAAGGCGACTGCACCCGTCCCGCTCGATCACAGACCCAAGACAAGGAGGACGTGATCCTAGCCTTGGAGCCTCGAATCCACCATCCCTACACTCGCAGCACCCCTCAATGTGCACTTGAAGAACACCTAAGATGGAGAAGAGATAAGAGAGGGGAAGGGAGTTGTGGTGCGGACGTACACCGTCACTGTTGTGCACAGACCTACAAGGGGGTTTTCGGCAACGATAGCATCGCTCCTTCTATTGCCATGGGAGGCGATGTGGAGGGGTATCCTTAACTAAACTTTATTATTTGTTTTCAGCTGGTTGTCTCCTTTTATAGAAAAAAGAAGGCGCGTATAAATAGTAATGCAAAGCCTTATATTTTCTAAAATTAGCAGACACACAAACAGGTGTACAAGTTAGACAATATTTAGATTTCAGGATAGGACTGTATGAACCTGACATCACTGTAGGTCATTACTCAAATGGTGAAGTTGCAGGCAACCACTAACCACAATGTCCAAAAATTACCTATATCTAACTAGAGTGTTTTCTTGACGAAAGAAAAATGTCAGAGTACGAAGACTACACATACAGTGCTACCATAAGTAAACAAAGTCCACAACAAACAACATCATATCGTTGGAACAAGGTGGTGACGACGGTCAATTTTGGGTCGTTGAAATGTTGATTTTTTTTAATGGCATGGCATACCAGGTCAGGTAGTTTTGTTAACTAGTGACCGTGCAGTGAAAAACCATGTTTTTTTATAGATGAGATGATTGCGAGACATATTAGCTGTACTTGGTTATTAATTACTTGTTCTCTAATTAATGAGAAACATGTTTAGGCGTGGTAGCTAAAAATTACTCTCTCTATCTTATAAAATAACAAGTGCGAAACAACGGAGGAGTATCTTATAGAAAAGGTCAATCCTAAGGCCTTGTTTAGTTCCCAACAAATTTTGCAAAATTTTTCAGATTCTCCGTCACATCGAATCTTTAAACGCATGCATGAAGTATTAAATATAGACGAAAATAAAAACTAATTGCACAGTTTGGTCGGAATTGATGAGACGAATCTTTTGAACCTAGTTAGTTTATAATTGGACAATATTTGTCAAATACAAACGAAAATACTACAGTGTCGATTTTACAAAAAATTTTGGAACTAAACAAGGCCTAATATGAACATGAAGCTAAAGGCCCCAAATGCGCAACAACCATCAGCACCTCAACTGAAACTTCCCCAAAAAAGTGTTGCCCCGGTCACATAACGAATGGACAATTATACGCACGAAATAAGCTGGAAAACGAATCAGTGAAAGGATTGCTAATAATGATTTTGCATTTTTTTAAGGATAAATAACAAGCACTCCAATGCAAGTCTGATAGTAGAAATAGAATTGGCCATACCTAACGGCTAACGCCAACCGTAGTGGGTATTGGCAGTTGGATTATAAGAGTTAAGACCAGGCCAGAGCCAGCGCAGTATCCCCGTACCAACCATAGCTCTCGTCCTGCTCCCTGCGTATTTAGCAGCGTCCCTGACAGCAGCCAATCCCGTGGGCCCCGCTTGTCATGTACTCCGTACAGTGCAAAGTGTAGTGGGATACATGTTGATCCATGCTGTCGAAGGGCGACAGGAATATATGCTGTCGTAGCCTAGGTTGCCCTCCTCTTTTTTTTTCTCCGACAGAGATGCTACGCCAACAGCTGCATTCCGACAGACATTTTTCCATAACTGTACTTGTAATCCACATTTGAAGGAGGGGAGGTGGGGGGGGGGGGGACAATGAGTATATAGTCTGTTCGTTTGTCTTATAAGTCGTATTTTATCTGTCAGTCAACAGTGCTTTTTCACAATAAATCAGCGAACAGTATTTTTAATTATAGCTTTTCAGACCAATGTAGTGACAAAAACAAAATAATTTCAGAAAAATAAAAAAAAATCAGCTAATGGTAAGAGTTGGGAATTGGCAATACACGCAATCCTGCTCAAGTTGATGTCAATCGTGGATTCCCATGTCCCTCGTCGACGAAACGAATGTTGGAGTAACATATTTTTTTTTAACATAAATGCGAGGTTATTAGAATCGTTGACCCTAAGTTGGATGAGAACTCTAGTGACAGAATCCTAAATTATAGGATCATAACTACTATGATCATAATTATCAAAATTATTGAAACAATCTTATAAGAGCACTCACGAATGCAGAAAACCATCATAGTTTCTATAGACATTAGTTGTAGTGCCACCTAAGCATTTTGTTGATGGGGCAAGATAGTTACTCCCTCCATCCCAAATTGTAAGTCATTCTAAGAATCTTAGAGAGTCAAAGCACTTTCACGTTTGACCAAAATTATAGAGAAAAATACTAAGATTTGTAATGTAAAGTGAATATACTATGAAAATATAATTAAGAAAGAATCTAATAATACTTAGTTAATACCATAATAATTGTTATTTTATAATATAAATTTGGTCAAACTTAGAAAATTTTGACTCTCCAAGATTTTTGGAATGACTTACAATTTGGGATGGAGGGAGTATTAAAGAGAGAGAGCAAAAATCATAGAAACGGGTCTAAGTTAGAAACCATGTTTACACGAGATTTAAGACATGAAGTGATATGATTGATTGAGAATGGAGAGAGAATGAATATGATTGGATAAAAAAAATATTATGTAGAAACTATTCATTGAGACCATGATTTTTATATATAGTATCTATAAAAATTAATAAGTATAGAAATTATATGTAGTTTCTAGCATTGGGACTGCCCTAAAATAAAATGATAAAGTCATAAAATTTGTACTACAAACTCATGATTTTAACAATTATATGTATATGTATAAACACTTGTAAACATTTTTTCACAAAAGCCAATGCTCAGCTGTTTCAGAAAAAAGAAAAGAGAAGAACAAGAAAAGCCAAGTGGTTTATCTATATAAATAATCTTACAGTAGTTGATCCATCGCAATCACAGGTCCATTACGTAAGTTGCAAGTTAGAGAGATGGAGCCCTGCACTATTGGCCTTAAAAAACCGCATGAGTAAAACGCCTCAATTTTTTTTAAAAGTAACAACCCAGCAACAGCCGACTAATAAATTACTCCCTCCGTCCCAAATTATAAGTCATTCCAAGAATCTTGAAGAGTCAAAGTTTTTCAAGTTTGACCAAATTTATATAGCAAAATAATAACATTTTTGGTACCAACCAAGTATCATTAGATTCTTTGTTAGTTATATTTTCATAGTGTACCTATTTTATGACATAAACCTTTATATTTCTCTCTATATTTTTTGTCAAACTTGAAAATGCTTTGACTCTCCAAGATTCTTGGAATGACTTATAATTTGGAACGGAGAGAGTATATATTAACATTAATATAATCACACACACACACACAAAAAACACTCTCCAGAAGATGCTGCAGGAGCACGATCCATCCTTCTCCCCCACCCCACATGCTGCTATGGACAGCAGCGTACGAGGGTCGAGGGCGTGTGTGTCGTGCTCGTGCAGTGAAGCCGTGGGCGGCGTCGCTAGTGACGCACTGACGCTGATCCCCTTGGCATTCTCATCCGCTACGCCGGCCGGTACGGGTACGGTAGGTGAGCAGTTACCGTTGCCAAGTTTGGACCCTTCTGCTCGCATGAAAGCTCGGTGAGGACACCGGCGCCTGGGCCCGGCCTTATCTCTAGACCAAAAGGCAACGGCAAAACTCTGGTCTTTGTTTAGTTTCGAAAAGTGAAAAGTTTTCGGTATTATAGTACTTTCGTTTGTTTGTGACAAATATTATCTAATCATAGACTAACTAGGATCAATAGATTCGTCTCGTGATTTACAGCTAACCTGTGTAATTAGTTTTTGTTTTCGTCTATATTTAATGTTTCATGCATGTGTCACAAGATTCGATGTGACGGAAAATCTTGAAAACTTTTTGGTTTTCAGGGTGAACTAAACAAGACCGGCAATTGGATACCGAAATCTGCAGTACTTTTTCTCCTGTCAACTTGACTTGAGTGGATGCCTCGTTTCCTTATTATTTTCATTTATTTACAATAACTAATATGAATGGATTTAAAGAAAAGAAAGAAAAAGTTGAAGATGAATCTCAACTTGAATTCAGTGACTGCATGTGACCATGCACCTCTCGCTCGCCTTCACGGACAGGGGACTGCATACCACTTCGAGTTTCAGTTATCCAACGAACGGCGAAAAGGTCACCTAACAACTACTCGGTTTTAGGTGCAGCACAGCACAGGGGATGCATACGCCTGAAAACGAAACGCTTGACATGCAAGTATTTGGTCGCATTCGCAACAGCCTCTCGCCCTTCTGCTCCTGTTCGGCTGCTGCTGCTTCTTCTTAAAATTATACAAACATACTAAATCTAGGTTATTCTTGAAGAACTTTTATTAATAAATTAAATCGTGATAAAAAAAGTGATATTTTGTATAAATTTTTGAATAAGATAAGTGGTTAAATTTGATGTCAAAAAAGTCAAACATTTTATAATTTGGAATGGATTGGTACATGAGTCTTATCCTAGTCAGCCTCAACTTCATGCATGCTTAAGTAGTTAAGTTACTACCACTAGGCTCTATTTGGTATAGTTTCACTAACAATTTCACAAGTTGCTTTGGGCCGCCGTCACGCCGAGCCAGGGCACAGTCACTGGCGCACCGCTGGCTCTAGGCATGAGCTCCCTTTGCGGTCGACGCGTGAGCTATTGTGTCTGAGGCACGATGGGCTGCTAGGGCTTGAGCGGCGTGGCTAAAAGGCTGAAGGGAGGAGCAGATCTTGTGGTTGGGGAGGGAGACAGGTGGCATGCAGGGGAGGCGTGCATCCTAGATGAAATCGGTGTGCTTGAGGTCCCGGTGGCCACCTTGTGGCCTTAGCGGTGCAGCCGTCAGGGCGAGCGGAGATCGCATTAGGAAAGCAGCAAGGAAGAAAGAGAAGGTCTGTGTGGAGATTAGGGAAAAAATAAAAGAAAAGAAAGAAAAGGGCTGCACAATCATTTATTTGTTTGGTGTCTCATGTGAAAGGGGGTAACGAAAACGGTCTAGCCTCACTAAAAGAGCTACTCATGAAGCTAAAAAATAATAAAAAAATAGTTTAAAGTGTGCCAAACGGAGCTTATGTATGGGTGCGTTTGGTTCACGTTTTCGACTTGGCCTGGCTAGCTAACTAGCCAGGGTACCTCAAGCCTGGCTCTTCCAATGCAAGAGCCGATTGTTTGGTTCACTTGTCTTAGCTAAGCCTGGTTTGCTTTGATCATGTTTGGTTACCTGAATGCAGTCACCTCTTTCTTGTTTTGGTAGCTTTACCTCTTTGAGGCATTACGTCGAACACTTGGTGGGCACTGAAATCTCGCCCACCTTGCCAGCCATGGACGGAACGACCGCAGAGCTGGAGGTGGCGAAGCGGGTGGTGATGTGCGGAGCGGGCGGAGCTGGAGGCGGCGAAGCTGGAGGTGACGGTGGCGGGACTGGGCTGAGGCCAAGGGGTGGAGGAGGAGGCCGATGCTGTTCGAGCTCAGAGCTGAGGCCACGACCGTCGGCAGTCGTGTCGGTCGCCATGGCCGTCGGCAGCCGTGCAGCTCGCCATGGCCGATGGGTGGAGGAGGAGGAGGCCGATGCTCGTCGTCCTCGGCGTCGGGGCGCGGCGCCGTGCAGGTCGCCATGGCCTCAGCTCCGACCTCAGCTCGCTCTCCATCAACAGCAACCTTAGCTCCGACCTGCTGCCCGTCGCGGACCTCTGCGCCATCGCGTCCCGCATGGCTGCCGCCGGCACCAGCAGATCGAGTTGTGCTGTGCTTCCTCGGCAAAAAAAGCAGAAGAAGCGACCAGGAGGAGGTGACCGTGAGCTCGCCCATCTGCTTCCTCGGCGAGCTACAAGCAGACGCGGAGCCCTGGCCGCACTTGGCTCCGCCCATCTGCTTCCTCGGCCAGCTCCTCGGCGTCCTCGCGTCCTCGCAGCCCCAGTCATGGTGAAGGGGCAGAAGAGGAGCACGCCGGCCTCCAGCAGCACCGCGGCGCCCTCGGCCACGGGCGGCGACGACAGGAGCACGGGCTCCGGCGCAGGGAGCAGCGCGTGAGGGAGAAGGAGGTGAGCGCAGTCGAGGAAGATGCGTCGAGGCAAGGGAGAAGGAGGTGAGCGGATGCGGCTAGCGCTGGCCAAGCCAGGCTTGCGGAGAACGGCCAAATCGGCCGTTTCCAGCAAGCCACCCAAATCCCCTAATTTGGGCTTGCTGGAGTCTGGCTTGCAGGTCATCCAGCCAACCAAACAAGCTTAGGTTGTACTTCATAAGCCTGGCTAGACCCTTATGCAGGCAACCAAACACACTCTATATGACTATGGTAAGAGATGGCCACACACCACCACATACACTTCTCCTCACCATGCATGATGGTCGATGGATGTGGACCATTTCAACTTTTTTTTCCTCTCTCATGCACGCTAGCTTTTTGCAGTCTGATATGGACCAGATTTGAGTTCCAGTTACACAACGGTAAAGGTGGCCTAGCCACCTCTCGTTTTAGGTGCAGGGAAGGTGGCGACCTAAGAAGCGAAATACTTGACTAGCAAGTATTTGGTCACGCTCGTCTCTCCACCAACAACCAAACATGCATATATCCTTTTCTATCTGCTCATCTTTTGGATTCGCTTGTATTCCAAGGATGTGTAATCGTTCTTCACAAGATACTCCACACATTTCTATCCCTTTCTTTATTTATAAGGTGATGGAAGCTAAGGCCTTGTTTAGTTCCGAAAACTGAAAAGTTTTCGGAACTGTAGCACTTTCGTTTTTATTTGACAAACATTATCCAATCATGGAGTAACTAGTCTTAAAAGATTCATCTCGTGATTTACAAGTAAACTGTGTAATTAGTTTTTATTTTTGTCTATATTTAATACTTCATGCATGTAGCGTAAGATTCGATGTGACGGAGAATCTTGAAAAAATTTTGGTTTTTGGGTGAACTAAACAAGGCCTAAAGTGTATTGGCCACATGAAAACCGAAGTTGCATCGCATTGATGTGTGTAACCTTGATCTGGAGCGTTCCTAGGTTTATTGCAACATGCTTATTGGTCTGAAAAGACATAAAAACAGTAAAAGGTTGCATGATCACAGTCTTAACATAATCAAGTCTCTTGGTGCACAAACGAATGCAACTATAGGCTCTATGCCGTCAACCTAGCTTAAAGTTAAATGATATTAGCAGTCAACCTAGCTTAAAGTTAAATGATATTAGTATTTATGTCTTCAGATAAATTTAATACTAAAATATATTCTATAAATAATCTAATGATACTTATTTGTATTATGAATGTTAGTATTTTTTTTATATAACTGGCCTTGTTTAGATGCAAAAAGTTTTTGGATTTTGACACTGTAGCATTTTCGTTTTTATTTGACAAACATTGTCTAATTATGGAGTAACTAGACTTAAAAGATTCGTCTCATGATTTACAGATAAACTGTGCAATTAGTTATTCTTTTTATCTATATTTAATGCTTCATGCAGCATGTGCCGCAAGATTCGATGTGACGAAAAATCTTGTAAAGTTTTGGGTTTTTGGGTGTATCTAAACAAGGCCTTAGTCAAAGTACTTGTTTTTAACAGAGGAAGTACAGGGCAAGAGGGTAGAAAACTGAGTGTACCTTAGTAGGCTACCCGTCTTGTGATAAAACCTGGCAAGTTCTGGGTGATTAGAGAAAAAGAATTATAATATTTATTCAAAGTGGATTATATGTCGAGCATATTACAGTACTATATATTTTTAAAATATTTGAAAAATATATATTATGTGCCGTTATATTTGCATGTGAGGCTTGCCTCTCCGATCAAAGTGCACGTGATAATTAATTGCCATCTGTCACTAAATTCCGTGACATATATACTAAGATTTGTAATTTGGTCGTGAAAATAAACGCAATAGGTGGATGTGGAAGAAAAAATGATACGACTTTACAATACTATGGAGGGTTGTTGGGCACCATGAACATTATTGTTGACACCGTTTTTGGGCGCGTGTCCAGGATGGCAGGATAAGATGACAGTATGTGGTTTACAGGATGAGCTGCCGATGAGGATGGTTGCCGATAAAGGAGATGTTGGACGTGACTAAGTTTACAGGTGATGATGTGTATGTGCCGATGACTATGATAAGGAGGTCTGCCGATGACCATGGCAAAAGAGTCTGCCGATGATACAGAGGGGGAGTCTGGAAGCTGCTGATCGGGTTGTGGAAGAGTTTCGTCACGAGGGATAGCTGAGTTATTTCCTTATTTGTTTAAGTCGTTTTGTATACGGATTCCGTGTAGTTTGGAATTCGAATTCTAGTCGTGTTTAGTTATAGCTCTTTAAGCAGGGTATAAATATGGACCCTAGGGCTTTGTAATAATGAATCTATCAATCAATCAAACACACGTTTTTACTCATATTCCAGCATCTACTTTTCGACGACTTCGTCATACTTTTTCTCTTTTACTACGAGTTCTTAGGAATTCGTCGACTTAAGCTCGGCGTATTCTCGAGTTCCGCGTGAGTACCTCTTAGCCGTGACATCCGGGCGCATCGCTGTTGTCAGGACTAAAGTATTCGAGTTATCACCTTTGCCGATAGCAAGGTCAAATCGGCTGGCACGCCTTAACGTTTAAATCGGGTATTAGCCCTTTGTGTTTGCAGATCAGTCTTTGCATCAACACATCTTTTGGCACGCCCAGTGGGACAAGATTCAAGATCAGGATCAACATGTCGATCTCTGACTTCGATCAGGAGAACGTCATCCCCGTGACGGAGGCCAATCTCAAGGATGAGCAGAAGCAAGCTATTGCCCAAGCCATGGAAGAACTCAAGCTGCAATGCCTGAGGTCTTTCAGCATAAACAGGAGCAGCGAGATGATCCAGAAAGATGCATTGCCGGCACCACGGCAGGTTACCTTCGAAGCCAATCCTGGCAAGCTTCAAGATATGGTTGACAGTGCTATTAACCGAGCTTTGATCAACCAAGCTGGTGTACTGTCTAATACGGTTTTCAATGTCGTGGCAAGAACTTTCAAGGAAGGACAAATCCCACCAGATTATGTGGGCCCCTCTCATCATCAGCCAACGGCACCAGAGGTCACGGCTCCATCAGCTGCTTTGACGGCTGCAAATGCAGAATCTGTCGTCCCTCCAAGTACATCGGGAGCTACTGGTGCACTATCTGTGCCGGTGACAACTAACCCGCAGACTTCAGGTGGGCAGAATAAGCTGACTACAGATATGTTAGCATCGGCAATGTCAGGGTTGACTCTTCCTCCTAACTGGTGGGGTTATGGTATGCCTCCAGAATTGACGCCAGGTACATCGCAGATAACCGACATGAGGGGCAAGACTCCTATGACATCGGCGCTTTCCAATGCGCCGTTGAACCAGAGTCCCCGGTATACGACAACTACTACTGCAAGGCCTCACACTGGGAATCCTCAAGATTCAATGTTCCAGATGCCTAATGCATCGGCAGATTCGATGCTGATGCAACAGAGGTCTATGGCCCAGTCGGGGTATGTCAATTCGATGATGGTACCCAATTACCAATCATCGGCAGCACCTATGCCGATGAATACTAATAATGGGTGGCTTGGACAGCAAGTCTTTCCACAATCGCCCCAGCAGAGTTATCAGGTTACAGGGTTCCAGCAAGGACAGGTCTATCCCGGGTTTCAAGGTCAGGGGATTCCCAACCAGCCGATGAATTTCGGACAGCAACTCGGGGGACAACAAATCGGTGGACAGCAGTTTGGTGGTCCGCAGATTGGAGGGCAGACGATCAACCCAGTGTTCCGTGCAGATCATGCCCCGAACCGACACGTGGAGGTTCGCCATCAGATGTCGGACCCGCAGCCTCCTCATCGGCAGGATGCCGATGCATATTGGGCCGATAAAATTGCTGAAGTAATGAGGGAACAATTTGGGATAAAACCCAAAGTCAACACTTACTCTTATCGGACACCGTATCCTCCTGCATATGATTTGATCCCGCTTCCACATCGGTACAAGGTACCGGATTTTACCAAATTTTCCGGGCAGGACGACACGTCAACCATGGAGCATGTCAACAGGTTCATCATTCAATGCGGAGAAGCTGGTAACAGGGACGAATTGAGGGTTCGTCTATTTTCATCATCATTATCCGGATCGGCCTTTACTTGGTTCATATCATTACCTCCCAACTCAGTGATTACTTGGGCCGATCTGGAGAAGCAGTTCCACAAATACTTCTTCTCCGGGGTTCATGAGAAGAAGATCACCGACTTGGTCAAGTTGAGACAGCGTAATGATGAATCAGTTGAAGGTTTCGTGCAGAGGATACGGGAAGTTAAGAATAAATGCTACAGTCTGGTTCTAGATGATCAGCAGCTAGCCGATTTGGCCTTCCAGGGTTTATTGCCACACATCAGGGATAAGTATGCTTCTCAGGAGTTTGAAAGCTTAAGTCATTTGGTGCAGAGGATTTCTGATCAAGACGTCAAGCCTTTCGAGCCTAAAAGAGCATGGAACAAGAAAGTATCATTTGTTGATGAAGCAACGAGCTCCGATTCTGATGAGGAACCAGTCATCGGCTTGGCAGAGTGGGTCAAAAACAAGAAGCCGATGTCTTGTCCTTTTGGGCAGAAAGAACCAGAGAAGTTCGCCTTCGACACCGCTAAGGCCGATAAGATATTTGATTTTCTACTCCAGGAAGGTCAGATCAAGCTGTCTCCTAATCACGTGATCCCATCGGCTGAGGAGTTGAAGAGGATGAGATATTGTAAGTGGCATAATGCAACTTCTCATGATACTAATGAATGCAAAGTTTTCAGACAGCAGCTGCAATCGGCAATAGAGTCTGGGAGGATTAAGTTTGACAGTCCCAAGACCCAGAAGCCGATGAAAATAGACCAACATCCTTTCCCGACAAACATGTTGGATGCCAAGGGGAAGGCCAAGGTCTTAACATCGGAAACAGCCGAGAAAAGTGCATCGGTAGATCCTCAGCATCAAGTTACTACTGCCGATGCAAAAAGTAAGGGCTTAGTCCAGGAAGGAACCAGTTCGGGTAGGCCCCCTCGGTCTGGTATCGTTATAACTCATAGAAGACCTCGAGAGAACTGGCAGCAACGGGAAGAACGGTATCGGCGCCAGCAAGAAGATCATCGACGGGAGGAAGAAAGGCGCCGACAGGAGTGGAATCGGCATAGAGATCATTGGAACTGTCCGTTCTTCATCCATTGTTGGGAGGAAAATATTAAGCTTCCCACTGTCAGAGACTGCCCTGAGTGCAATGGTTATGATCGGTACGACAGGACTGATCGGCGTTATCATGACGACAATCGACGATTTAATGGGCCGATCAGAGGAAGAGCATCAGTTCATGAGCGGCTAGGGGGCAGGCTTAGCGTGCACGATAGGCTTGGTGATCGTGTCCAATATTTTCCCAGGAACCAGGAAGAGCTCGAGGAGATGGCTAATGCGCGAGCTCCCGATGAGTTTATATTTTGCAGGGATGCTAACACGCATCGTATGGAGTCAAGGGAGAACCGACGCCTGGCAGCAAGGCAAAAGCCACTCCCTCCATGGTGTCCTGAAGGGTTAACCAAGACACAGAAAAGGAGATTGCAACGTGAAAGGCAAGAGGGGCTAAGCAAAGGCGAGAACTCTGGAAGTCAACAGCCATCAGACACTAAGAGGGAAGGTCCATCGGCAGGAGTCAACATGGTCTTTATGTTGCCGATGGAGTTTCTTGCACCATCCAGTGATGATGAGTTAGAGTTTTCCGATCAGATAGCTCAGCTGGCTCTGGATCCTATGACAACTATCTTTGAGAAACCTGCTGATGATGAAAGGCAGCATCTAAAAGCTCTATTCGTCAAAGGAAGGGTTGATGGGCAGCCAATGACTAAGATCCTAGTTGATGGTGGAGCTGCTATTAATATTATGCCGTATGCAGTATATCGGAAGCTTGGAAAAGGGGATCAGGACTTGACCAAAACCGATATGATGCTCAAGGATTTTGAAGGAAATGTGTCTCCAGTCAAGGGGGCAATATGTGTGGAGTTGACCATTGGCAGCAAAACCTTGCCGACAACTTTCTTCGTGATCAGTGGAAAGGGTGCTTACAACTTATTGTTGGGAAGAGATTGGATTCATGCCAATTGTTGCATCCCGTCTACAATGCACCAATGCTTGGTTCAGTGGGTAGGCGACAAGATTGAGATTGTCCCAGGAGATTCTTCTTATGTTATTGCATCGGCAGAGGCGGATACCTATGAGAGGACCAGGTGCATTTCAGGGGAAGTGTGGGAGAAAGATTTTCTCAAAGTTGCCGATTACGAGATTCCACCGATCCAAGCAGTCGGTTCTGACGACGGTTTTTAATGGATAGATTCGCCGATGATGGAAAATTAGGCCAGAGATTCACATCGGCCGATGATTTGGTAGAAGTAGATATAGGTAGTGGTGATAAGCCTAGGCCTACTTTTATTAGTGCTAAGTTAAATCCTGAGTGTAAGCAGCAATTAACCAATTTGTTAAAAGAATATAAAGATTGCTTTGCCTGGGATTATACCGAGATGCCTGGTTTAGACCGATCAATTGTTGAACATCGGTTACCCATCAAGTCTGGATTTCGGCCACATCAGCAGCCAGCTCGCCGATGTAATCCTAATATTCTACCTGATATTAAGGCCGAAATCACTAAGCTTATTGAAGCTAAGTTTATTCGGCAGTGTCGGTATGCCGAATGGATTTCCAATGTTGTTCCGGTTTACAAGAAAAACGGGAAACTTCGGGTGTGCATTGATTTCAGGAATCTCAATAAAGCTACGCCGATGGATGGATACCCAATGCCTGTTGCCGATCTGTTGGTTGACGCCGCGGCTGGTCATCGGGTCATCAGTTTTATGGACGGCAATGCAGGATACAATCAAATATTCATGGCAGAGGAAGATATTCCAGAAACCGCATTTAGGTGTCCTGGTCATGTTGGGTTATTTGAATGGATAGTCATGACCTTTGGGTTAAAGAATGCTGGTGCTACTTATCAAAGAGCCATGAATTTTATATTTCATGAGTTCATCGGCAAGCTGGTGGAGATCTATATTGATGATGTGGTGGTTAAGTCTGGGGATTTCTCAAAGCATCTTGCCGACTTACAAAAGGTGTTAGAGTGCACAAGGAAGCATGGGTTGAAGATGAATCCCAATAAGTGTGCGTTTGGTGTATCGGTAGGGCAGTTTCTTGGTTTCATGGTACATCAAAGGGGGATTGAAATTAGTCGAAGATCTATTGATGCCATCAATAAAATAGTGGCTGCCACCAACAAGACTGAGCTCCAGTCCTTTATCGGCAAGGTAAATTTTATCAGGAGATTTATATCCAATCTGTCTGGTAAGATTCGTGCTTTCAGTGCTCTCCTTAAGTTGAAAGCCGATCAAGAATTTATTTGGGGAAAAGAGCAGCAGTTGGCTTTGGATGAAATCAAGAAATATCTAGCGAATCCTCCAGTTCTAGTTCCACCTCAGCAGGGAAAGCCCTTCAGATTGTATTTGTCTACCGATGGGACGGTTATCGGTTCGGCTTTGATTCAAGAATTTGAAGGGAAAGAGCGTGTAATTTGTTACTTAAGCAGGAGATTAATTGATGCTGAGACCAGGTATTCGGCCATTGAAAAGTTATGCTTATGCTTATATTTTTCGTGTATTAAATTGAGGCACTATTTATTATCGGCCGAATGCACTGTTGTTTGCAAAGATGATGTGATCCGATACATGCTATCTATGCCGATTATGAGTGGCAGAATCGGTAAATGGATTTTAGCACTGTCGGAGTTCGATCTGCGTTACGAATCGGCTAAGGCAGTTAAAGGACAGATTATGGCCGATTTTGTGACTCGGCATTGCGGTGTAGTGGAGGCCTTGGAAATTGTGCCCTGGACACTTTTCTTTGATGGATCTACATGTGACCGGGGGGCAGGAATCGGCATTGTATTAGTTTCCCCTAAGGGGAGGAAGTATGAATTTTCCTTGCCGATTGTTGCTACATCGACAAATAATCAGGCTGAGTATCAGGCTCTGATCAAGGGATTGGAGTTGTTAAGAGAAGTTCGTGCTGATGCTGTTGAAATTTTTGGGGATTCTATGTTGGTTATAAATCAATTGGCCGGGAGCTATGAATGCCGAAGTGAAGTTCTCATAACTCATTTCGAGAAAAGCATGCGACTGTTGAAAGAATTCAAAGATTTCTGATTAGAGCATATTCCTCGATTGCATAATGAAGAGGCCAATCGGTTGGCTCAGCATGCCTCGGGATATCAGCCTATGATTAATGCAATATCGGCAATCGGTGCCGATGATTGGAGGAAGGAAATTATTGATTATCTAAAGGATCCATCCAAGAAGGTTGAAAGACGAGTTCGATTTCAAGCGACCAAATATGTGCTCCTTGAAGATGAATTGTATTATCGAACTATTGATGGGATTCTTCTCCGATGTTTGGGTGATGACGAAGCTAGGAGTTTGATGGGAGAGATCCATGAAGGGGTATGTGGAGCACATCAGTCGGCTTTCAAAATGAAATGGATGATTAGAAGGAATGGATATTTTTGGCCGACTATACTTGAGGATTGCTTTAAGTATTTCAAGGGATGTCAAGGTTGTCAAAAGTTTGGTAACATTCAAAGAGCACCCGCATCGGCTATGAATCCTATTATCAAGCCTTGGCCGTTTCGGGGATGGGCTATCGATTTGATCGGCCAGATTTATCCACCATCTAGTAAGGGGCATAAGTTTATTTTGGTTGCCACTGATTATTTCACTAAATGGGTTGAAGCTATTTCTTTGAAGAAGGTCACCTCGGCCAATATGATTGATTTTGTGAAGGAACACATTATTTACCGATTTGGGATTCCTCGGACAATTACTACCGATCAGGGCACTATGTTCACATCGGGGGAGTTTGATGAATTCGCAATCGGTATGGGGATTAAAGTGTTGAATTCTTCTCCTTATTATGCTCAAGCCAATGGGCAGGCCGAAGCGTCTAACAAAGGGATTATCAAGCTTATTAAACGAAAGATTGAAGAAAATCCTAAGCGGTGGCATACATTGTTAAATGAAGCACTGTGGTCTTATCGGATGGCTTGTCATGGATCAATCAAGGTGTCACCCTATCAATTGGTGTATGGACATGATGCAGTGTTGCCTTGGGAGATTAAGGCCGGATCCAGGCGATTATCTTTTCAAGATCGGGGGAACCGCCGATGATATAATTGGACCTGCCGGGCCAGTTGTTTGTTCACCCACGTCAGCTGATGTACCTTCTGTTTGAAGTTCTTCCTGCTGGGTTTCTTCCATCTGTGGTGCTTCCTGCATTGGTTGGGGAGATGATGCTTGTTGTGTCTGGACTCCTGGAGAAGAAGGAGAGGACTCCACCGGGATTGGAGACACCGGAGGAGGAGGGGGACTTGCCACTTTCTGGTGCTTTGTTCCAGCCTTAGCACCTTTGGTGCCCTTTCTCTTTGGCTGGCTAGACTGGGGGGCATCGGCACTTTGGCGCTTGGCTTTTGCCGATGCACCGGTTTGCTGCAACAACGAAAAGGAGTTTATAAGCGCAGATGTAGCCGATATAAAGATGGTCAGTGTAAAAGAAAAAGATTTGACAAATTGCCTTGAAAGCTTGCGCCAGAGTGGAAGCAGCTACCGTAGGTGATGTCTGAGCTCTCTTGGTGGTGACTTTCCTGAGGCGCACACCCCGATGCACGACGGAAGCCAGGGTGGGAGCATTGTGGCCGATTGAGGAGATCGGGCCTGATGGAAACAAGTCGATCGGCTTGCCACTCCCGCTAACCGATGGGGGGATGTTGTCAACCTGCAAAAAGAATACAAGGGTAAGCTACCGATGGAAATAGTATTGAAAAATGAAACATCGGTTTAAAATACTTACAGTGTCATCGGGGACTTCGTATTCGGGGTCGATCATGCCGCGGTATGAGAGGGCCGATCTGCAGAATAGATGCTCTTTCCATTCTGCCCACCATAGCTTGTATGCCTGAGTAATAAAGGCAGCTGGAACCCATTCTGACAGATCTACATCTGTATCGGCATTTGGTGGTAGTTGGGCTACTCGAATCCATTCAAGGAAGTTGGTGATGGGTTCTCTGGGTTTTATCACATCGGCATAAGGAAGTGCAATCGGCAACTGGCCGAAAGCTAGCTGACGGGCTAAGGCCGATGGATTGTAAAATTCATAGGTTTGGAGAGAGGTTTTTGTGCTACCAAAGAAATTCACTGGTATGGCTCTGGGAGTCACAATTGCCATCATCACCTCATTATCCCTGTCAAGAGCTTCATCAAATGGATTGAAGGTTAGAGGAAGCATGCTGTCTGGGTCATCATAAGCCAACCATGGTCGTTCATCTCTGGCCAATCCCTCATACAGAGTCTGGAAGAATCGACCGATTTGATCCGGATTACTCCCTGAACCAGGTAGAACTATGGCAGCTTCGCCAAAGTTCAGGGGGGCACGTGTTGCCGATTCCTCTTCGCCCAACACATGATTTTCGGCTATATCTCTTGGGAAGTGCTGTGTGAACAAGTTGAAGTCAAGGCGCTTATGCAAGTGCAGATTGAGCCACATGTTAATAAACCACCAGGGGCCTCCCAAGTTGCCGATAGACTGACCAAGCAGGAGTTTCTGGGCTACCTGATGGAGAAGATGGTAAGCAGCGCCAAGCAAGTATCGACCGAGAGGAAATTGGCCACCGTTAGCCAGTCTCTCTGCTGCCGATAGATAGACTGAGGTCGGTCCTGCCGATCGACCATAGAATACGAACTTGTCCAGCCACATGTTTAGAAAGGTGGTTTGTTCCTTTATGGTGACAGGCCCCTTCTCACGGTACTTCTGAATGTACCCCGACCAACCGCCGATAGCGCGAGTCTCCACTTTGGCACTAGGAGCGGTATCAAAGAAGTGGGTGCTATCGGCAGAAGAGACATCTGGACCAGTGAGCATAGCTACATCGGCAAGAGTGGGAGAAACAGGGTCGTGGCCAAAGACGAAAGCATTAAGGGTATCTGACCAAAAATAAGACGCAGCTATCAACAACGACTCGTTCTTGTGCATATCGGCAATAGATAGCCTGATGCATTGGGCTAGCTTCCTTTCACCCCACTGGACTTCATTCGAATTGCTGACTCTCAAGAACCAATCTTTCCACCCTACAGTAGGGCTGGGCCAAGAACGAAAGGTGTCTTTCCACAGATCTAAAGAAAAATTTTCGGCTCTAAAGGGAATCCTGTTGGTTTCTGCATTGATAAGGTCAGTTGGATCTGGATCCCCTAAAGGGCCGAGACATTGGAGGTGTGGTTGATCGGTGGGGATGACAATTTTGTTGGACAACTCCTAGTGTTTTGGGGAATAAAAAAAAATAATACAAAGAACGGGCGCCGCCACTGGAAAAGTAAAAGTAGGGATGGTGAAATGATGTGATGGAGAAGAAGTACCCGAGAAGGAACTATTTATAGGATAAAACGGGCAAGGGCAAATCTGACTTATCTCTTTGCCGCATCCGAGAAACCCGAGGATGCACAGGTAGATATGGTAACTGTTCGCACGGTAATCAAGGGATTGTGCAGGTGATTTGACGGGGAGCGGTCGTTACCTGGAGATATTTTACTGTGCGGGATCTTCTGGTCGGTCCATCGGCAGCATACTGTAACGGTCATATTGCCGATGGGCGGGTAAAGTAAAGGTAGCCATTTGTACAAACGTCCTGATTAGTCCATCGGTAGATCTTCGTAACGGTAATATTGCCGATGTGCGGATGAGAAGGAAGTGCCCGTTAAGGAAGTTGAGGATTTCGAGGGATCTGCAGGAGAATAGAATCGGAGTTGTTTGGATTGAGGTTGTCGGTTACCAGATTAGGAGCATTAATTGCAGGAAAAGGCATCATTACTGTAGAAAATTTTAGAGCATTAATAGTTTCATACTCCGAAATTGGGGGGCATGTGTTGATACCGTTTTTGGGCGCGTGTCCAGGATGGCAGGATAAGATGACAGTATGTGGTTTACAGGATGAGCTGCCGATGAGGATGGTTGCCGATAAAGGAGAGGTTGGACGTGACTAAGTTTACAGGTGATGATGTGTCTGTGCCGATGACTATGATAAGGAGGTCTGCCGATGACCATGGCAAAAGAGTCTGCCGATGATACAGAGGGGGAGTCTGGAAGCTGCTGATCGGGTTGTGGAAGAGTTTCAATTTGTCACGAGGGATAGCTGAGTTATTTCCTTATTTGTTTAAGTCGTTTTGTATACGGATTCCGTGTAGTTTGGAATTCGAATTCTAGTCGTGTTTAGTTATAGCTCTTTAAGCAGGGTATAAATATGGACCCTAGGGCTTTGTAATAATGAATCTATCAATCAATCAAACACACGTTTTTACTCATATTCCAGCATCTACTTTTCGACGACTTCGTCATACTTTTTCTCTTTTACTACGAGTTCTTAGGAATTCGTCGACTTAAGCTCGGCGAATTCTCGAGTTCCGCGTGAGTATCTCTTAGCCGTGACATCCGGGCGCATCGCTGTTGTCAGGACTAAAGTATTCGAGTTATCACCTTTGCCGATAGCAAGGTCAAATCGGCTGGCACGCCTTAACGTTTAAATCGGGTATTAGCCCTTTGTGTTTGCAGATCAGTCTTTGCATCAACAATTATATCAGCTGAAAAAACAGTGCAGCCGTGCTTTTTTTCTTCCCTCAACAAGACAAACAAAAATGCAGTGCAAGTTCATGGATGAGGTTAGTTGTCGATCAGGTAGCCCAACCCAAGCTTCATCAAGGGCATTGCCAGTAATTACTGCAGATTTCGGGGTGCAATGATTCGGAGGCGTGGAGAAATTAGAATAGACTCCCTCCGTCCCTGAAAGCTGCTATTCCTAGAACCAAAATTTGTCCACTAAAAGATGAATTCGTAGAGTACTTGGTCCATCACCCGGATTAATATCTTCTCGTGTTCCCCATCTAATTATTACGCCGTGCCTCACCTGGACCACACATCTCCCTCCTGTCTCTCACTTTGACCGCACCTGGATGAGCACGCAAGTGATAGCAAACGCTTCAGCTGGTTCAGCCCCTGGATGAGCAGTAAATGACTGCCAGCACGTAGCCCGAAGCGGTTAACAGCGCATGCCCCAAGCAGAAAATCAATGATTCATGTGCGTTTAATGAGGGGTAGTATAGTCTTTTAGCAGCTCCACTAATCTGTCTGAATTTTGCTACGAATAGCAGCTTTCAGGGACGGATCTACTTTTCGACGACTTCGTCATACTTTTTCTCTTTTACTACGAGTTCTTAGGAATTCGTCGACTTAAGCTCGGCGAATTCTCGAGTTCCGCGTGAGTACCTCTTAGCCGTGACATCCGGGCGCATCGCTGTTGTCAGGACTAAAGTATTCGAGTTATCACCTTTGCCGATAGCAAGGTCAAATCGGCTGGCACGCCTTAACGTTTAAATCGGGTTTTAGCCCTTTGTGTTTGCAGATCAGTCTTTGCATCAACAATTATATCAGCTGAAAAAACAGTGCAGCCGTGCTTTTTTTTTCTTCCCTCAACAAGACAAACAAAAATGCAGTGCAAGTTCATGGATGAGGTTAGTTGTCGATCAGGTAGCCCAACCCAAGCTTCATCAAGGGCATTGCCAGTAATTACTGCAGATTCCGGGGTGCAATGATTCGGAGGCGTGGAGAAATTAGAATAGAATTTGCAAGGCAAGAGGCAACAGAAACCGAAAAAAAAAAATCAATCATCAAACAGAAAAAGGGGACATCGCGGGAGTGAGTGGAGCATCTCGTATTCTCATCTCCTCAAGGAGAACAAAAAGCGTCGTCGTCGACTCGCCGTCGATGGATGACTTAACTAAACACATCGCGCGCCCACTCAACAGCAACCGCCCACCTGAAAACCCCGAATTGATTTATTAGTAGTCAGTTAGTTGATTTAATTAAAGAGCAGATCGTTTATTATTATATACTCCATCTGTCATTTTTTAATTGTTAGTGTTGAGATGCGTATTATAAATTTAACTTGATTTTTAGAAAATACGTACTACATTTATATCTCTAAATAAATTTATTAAAAAACTAAATTTAAAGATCTTTTTAATAATACTAATTATATATTATAAATATTAATATTTTAATATATAATTGTCGATATTTGTTTTTTGAAAACGTAAATGATAATTAAAAAGAAACGGAAATAGTACTATATTAATTATACCTTCCTCCCCATTGGCCTCTGCAAGATCCTGTGTCTGGCTGCCTGCCAGGCGCCAGCTAGCAGAGCCTAATCCACAGCCGTATCAGGCAGCGGCGCACCGCATGCATGCTATGAACAGACATCCGTTGACTTTGTCAGTACGTATCTTGCCAATTCCCCATTATTTCTCTCTCTCGGCTTAGAGCAACATTAATAATAAAGTTAAATGCTATTCTATAAGACAAGTTATAAAAATCAAATTATACAATAGTTGTTTCTTCTTTATTTATAAAGAAGTTTTTTATTATCATATGATACTATGTCTTTCTTTTCTCTTTCTTACTTCTTCTCACATATACTATTTTTTGAGTTAACAGATGTCTATGTTTTTATGCTCAACTTGGTGCTAGAATAAAAACTAAACTCTTATCTCTCTACTTTTCTCTCTTCCACATCAGTAAAAAATACTGACTAATTTGGCTATAAGCCCATTGCTATACTTGCTCTTAGATGGCGTAAAAAATGCTACTACGTACTAGTGTTTTTTTAAAAGGCATACCCATATTGAGTGGTCTTGTTTAGTTACATCCAAAATTTAAAAACTTTTCAAGATTCCCTATCACATTGATTTTTGTGGCATATGCATGGAGCATTAAATATAGATTAAAAAATAACTAATTACATAGTTTATTTGTAATTTGCGAGACGAATCTTTTGAACTTATTCCATAGTTCGACAATATAATTACCAAATACAAACGAAAGTGCTACATTATCCCCAAAATTTTTTTGGGAGGAAACTAAACAGGTCACCATCTCCAAAAATATCCTAATGCCTTGTTTAATTCAAAATTTTTTGCAAAATAGACATTGTAGCACTTTTGTTTGTATTTGACAAATTTTGTCCAATCATACGCTAACTAGGTTTAAAAGATTTGTCTCGCATATTATAGGTAAATTGTGTAATTAGTTATTTTTTTATCTATATTTAATGCTTCATGCCATAAGATTTGATGTGACAGAGAATTTGAAAAATTATATATTTTTTTTGGAACTAAACAAGCAGGCCTAAACCGAAGAGCAGCCGCTGCTGGAGGGTTTAGCCGGTGGTTGTACCTGGCGTCTCATTCCCTGGCCGGAGACTTTGGATGCCTGGTTGGCTCCTCGCCTCAGGTTAGTGAACACCTGTGTCAAGTCCTAATTACAATTTACAAAAGCATGCAACCCATCATATCATTCAGTGTCTTTAGAGCCTCCTCAGATACAATTTGGCTCACACAGTACATCACAAGTACACAACGCAATAACTGATTTTAAGGAGCAGTTAACTTTTATTGTGTGTGATTGTGCACTTCAGTACATTCCGCAGTGCTCCGTGAAGTAGAAATATATATACTTCGATCAGAGTATGCCAGAGACACAAAAGTCCCCTCTCCCCCCAAAATCTATAAAATCACATTTAGTTAGCAACTATACGCAAAAAAGTGGTTAGGGCATAAAACGGTGGTTTGAAAAGCACAGACTAGCAATGAAAAATAGAATAGTATTTCTATAACAACTCACCTAGCAAGGTACCTACAAATAAAGTGCCAGGGCTGCTTAACAATCAGCCAAATTTAATTTATCACTGCGAGGCAACGGACAAGTACCAATGCAACCACTAATACGTGTACATTATTCATTCATTTGTAAAGGCAAATAACATATATATGCACTTGTACTCTCCACATGGAGGTCCTTTACATTGTGCGCATATTTCTTCTAACTATATAAAGTTTGATCAAGGACAAAAGGAGATAGCTAGGTTTGTTGCTCGCTATATTCCCGATGAAGTCTTTAAGTATTTATTACTTCCTATGAGCCATGACCTCGACGCTTTACTGAATGATTATGGTACAATCATTTTGTAACTTGACCAAAACTTACAGATATGGTTTTAAGTAAAGTAACCACTCGTGAGAAATTGCACCAAGTTTTTGTGGACATGCAACCCAGCCCTTAGGAAACCTATAAATCATAAATGCAACTATATATCTTGGAAAATTTGTGGTTGAGCAAAAAGAAACTCTTCGAGAAAAGTCAACATCTTAACCTCCAATGTAGAAAGGGAGCTCTAAAATGTTGAATTAGCCTAGGATATTAGGTCAGGCATTGCAAAGGCAATTGTTGGGGCATGCTCCTTCTGTCGTGAATAAATAGATTTCTAGCAAGTTTAGAGTGTAGATTAGTGTGACGGAAAAAACATTACCATCCTTCATTAAATGGACTAGTTACACCTTATCGGTGATTATTCTATTTGTGCGGTAATTATATAGCATTACCATATCCATCCAACTGCACAAACTAAGTCTAGATTAGGGAATTTGAGAGCGGTAATAAATATCTAAGAAAAATAAATGAGTTGGTGGACCATTTAGCCTTTTAGAGATTGATTTATTTGTAAAAGTTTTTTTGTGGTAGAAATCTATTTATTTTGGGATGGAGGGAGTATTTAGCAACCATTTAGGGCTTTACTAGAGGAGGCTGAGGAGCCCATGAAATGGAGGCCTTAGTTCTATAGTTCAAAAATGATTCCTTCTCTCATGAGGTTAAGAGGAGATATTTTTCGCTGTGGCATTTGGTAGGACTTCATTGAAGGAGCAGGACCTGAAAGCAACTCAAAGAACACTACCAAATAAGACCTAACATTACCCGTGCGAAATTTTGTCAGCTTAAAATGGACCCACCCATGTACACAGAGTCTAGGATGCGACTTACATTAGAATCCAAAATTTAGCATAATTCTGAGATTTGCATAAGTTAATATGCGGTTGCATGGCATTGTTCTCGGATTTTTATCAAGGAACATTACCTCTTAATCGTCTCAATTTTGGGAACATTATTTTGTTGCCCAAAAAAAATGATGCAAGAGTTATTCAACAATACAGGCCTATTTGTTTGCTGAATGTCTCTTTCAAAATATTTACAAAAGTGGCAACAAATAGATTAACATCTATCGCCCAGAAACTTATTAGACCAACTCAAACAGCTTTCTTACCAGGTAGAAATATTATGGAGGGAGCTGTGATTCTGCACGAAACACTGCATGAACTTCACACGAAAAAACAAGACGGTGTAATTTTTAAAATAGACTTTGAAAAAGCTTATGATAAAGTGAACTGGAACTTTCTACAACAAACTTTAAGGATGAAAGGTTTTTCACAAAAGTGGTGTCAATGGATACAACACTTCACAGAAGGAGGTAATGTAAATATTAAAGTTAATGATCAATTAGGACCATATTTTCAGACAAAAAAGGGGTTGAGGCAAGGTGATCCCATGTCACCCATACTTTTTAACATAGTAGTTGACATGTTGGCCATACTAATTGCTAGAGCAAAGGAAGATGGCCAGGTAGAAGGGGTTATCACCCATCTTATTCAAGATGGACTTTCCATCCTTCAGTATGCAGATGACACAGTGATTTTTATGAGCCATGATGTTGAAAAGGCTGTCAATATGAAGTTATTGCTCAGTACTTTTGAGCAACTATCTGGCCTAAAAATTAATTTTCATAAAAGTGAGGTCTTTTGTTTTGGAAAAGCGAAAGATCACGAAGAGTTTTATTCGCAACTTTTTGGATGTGTCATTGGGAAATTCCCCTTTCGTTACTTGGGGTTGCCTATGCATTTCAAAAAACTCTTTAACAAAGATTGGAAGAACATTGAAGAGAGAATTGAAAAGAGACTTAGTAGTTGGAAAGGTAAAATGTTAACAGTTGGCGGTCGTTTGGTCCTCATAAACTCAGTACTATCTAGTTTACCTATGTTTATGATGTCTTTCTTTGAGCTACCAAAAGGTGTTCTGGAAAAGATTGACTGCTTTAGATCACGGTTTTACTGGCAAAACGATCAGCATAAAAGAAAATATAGATTGGTTAAATGGGAAATTATGTGTCAACCTAAGGAGCAGGGTGGTCTTGGGATTCAAAACTTAGAAGTTCAAAATAAATGCTTGCTTAGCAAGTGGTTGTTCAAGCTTTTAAATGAGGATGGGTTGTGGCAGGAATTACTAAGAAACAAGTATATTAAAAATAAGACTTTAGGAAGCTGTGTAAAGAAACCTCTGGACTCACACTTCTGGAAAAGCCTTATGAATGTTAAAGATACTTTTCTTAGATATGGATATTTTAATGTAAAGGATGGGTCACAAACCAGATTTTGGGTGGATACTTGGCTAGGTAATAAACCCCTTAAGGATAAATTTCCTGCGTTATTTAGTATTGTAAGGAGAAAGCAAGATTCGATTGCAACAGTGTTGAACACCCCTACACTAAATATTTCTTTCCGTAGAAATTTAGTAGGGGCAAATTTAACTAACTGGAATAGAATTGTGGCTTCTTTACAACAACTTAGCTTATCGCAGGAAAAGGATGGGTTCTTTTGGGGCCTAAAGGCATCTGGGGTTTTTACAGTCGAATCTATGTATGCTGCTTTAATTAACAATGGGGTGAGAGTGTCACAAGATATTTGGCAAACAAAACTTCCAATGAAAATAAAGATTTTCATGTGGTATTTGAAAAGAGGAGTGATTCTAACCAAGGATAACTTGGCAAGGAGGAATTGGCATGGAGACAAAACTTGTTGTGTCTGCCATTCCTTGGAAACGTTACAACACCTCTTTTTTGATTGTGTCTATGCTAAATTTTTGTGGCGCTCTATACACATACTTTTTGGGATTGTACCTCCTTTGAATATAGATGATTTATTTGTTAACTGGTCAAAACGGGGAAATAAGAAGTATAATACATTGTTATTAATGGCAGCTGCAGCACTCTTTTGGGCAATATGGATAACAAGAAATGAAATAGTTTTTGACAAATGCAAACCAAAATCTTTTTTGCAGGTACTGTTTTGGGGCACGCACTGGCTGCGTCAGTGGGCGAACTTGCAGCGGCATGATTTGAAAGATCAAATGATCTATGCAGCGCAACACCTAGAGACGTCGGCTTTAGATTTCTTTGGCTCCAATAGTTAGCTGTCATATAGATTTGTCGGTTTTGCTTAGTCAAGAAGTTTCTTTTGTTTCCATAGTCGTGTGAGCGGTTGTGTGCTCAAATTTGGACTTTGTAATAATTGGTCTGATTCTACCTTTTGGTAGATGAAGCCGGATATTTTATCCATTATCTAAAAAAAAATATGCGGTTGCAAATAACATAAAAAAAGTGTAACATCAGGAGATAGATGGTGATGGTTGTTAAACTGACCACATCTTTTCCCCTAACCATAAGTCAATGTCAAAAAGAAGATTTGTTGGTTAATTGGTTGGTTGGTACGATGCTGAAGCTTCAGGAACCAGTTTTTTGTACTTGGAACAGTGGCGCCGGACGGCCGACGGCCGGCTTGACACATTTTGCATTCAGATTTGAGTGCTCGCCGACGCCCTGCGCCCGTGTCCAACGTTCGTCCTTTTTGAGTCGTTCAACGTGTTGACAGATAGCGACTCATGAGTCGCTCGCTTAATACTAAGATCTCAATTAGTACTGATGCTATATAGTATACTCCTATAGTGTAGCCACTAGCCAGTAGGGAAAATAAAGGAGCAAAGGAAAGAAAGCTGTTGATTCATCTGGAAGAAAGAGAGGCTTCTTCAGAAGCTTGCGTGAGGTGCTACGCGGCTTCCATTTCTCCATGCTTTGAGCTCATCTGCCTTTGCGCCAATATATCATATAACAGTGTTGTTGGCAGGATCTTTTCATGCTTTACGTACAACGGTTTCAATGATTGGTTTCTTAATTCTTATCCTAATTTTTCTGCACACTGAATGGAATCCTAGCATTATTTGCAGAAACTCTACGATTACATGTAGACTTAGATTTCAACAATTGGTTTCTATCCTAACTTTTGTGTACTTTGGAGCCAAATTCCCTCACCATGTCAGTCAAGTTCTTCCATGATTTTTTTTAAAAAAAGTCATTTCCAACGAATACAGATTTGTACACATTTGGGCTACTGTGGGCCAACTAATCCGAACGGAAATGAAAGGAAACGCAATGACAGCCCACAACGGCCCGCAAAATGACAGCTGCACGAAGCCCATCACCACGACCAAGCTACGCCCTCCCGGGCCTCCCCCTTCGAAATTCCAAATCGGCCGTCGTTCGTCGCCGTCCATCTCGCCGCCGCCGCCGCTGCCGCCCTGGAACCCTAACAAACACAACGGCATGCGCATCCTCCCGCCCTCCAACCAACCCTTCGCCGCCGCATCCCATGTACGTTGCCCATCCTCGTCCCATCACAAGCGTGCCATGTCCTGCTGGCTGCCACCACGGCTTAAACACTCTCCGCGCTCCCTGATGCCGCCGGCTGCGGCGTCCCCACGTGCCTCCGCCGCCACGCGGGGAATGGGCAACCACTGCCTACCACAGTTGCTAGCACGGGGAATGTGGGACACCCAGCTGCAGCGCACTTGACGGACTTTGCTTCGATCCAGTTTGCATCGCGGTGAGGTGACCGCCCTTCGCTGCTTTGTGTCCAATCTTCTCCCGAAGCAGCATGTCTGTGAGATTTTCGCTTTTCTTAACTTAATCCTGTGTAGGCTGCTGTTTTACTTGGATTGTTGGGTCGCGTCATCATTGGGTCTGCACGTTCGTGTCTGCATCTGCATTGCGCCCGTTCATGTCCTGCCAAATTTTGGCGCTTATAACCAGCAAATGAGGAAAGCAGGTCTTGGTATCTTCATCTTGGATCTCAGGATAAACTTGATGATCCACATCAAAGCAATTGCCAATGCTGTCTCCTCAGTCCTCATGACTGAGGCTGCAACACTCTCTCTTACAGGCACAATCACTTCGGCGTTGCAGATCGAGGAAATTTTCTTCCTCACCGACAACCAACAAATGGTGCGATTCTTCATTGGATCAGATCATTCGACTCCACCACAATGGGACATCAAGCCATTTACCCAAAAGTTCATAATTATAACAGCTGGTACCAACTCAAAGGTGGCGAAAATAGCTAGAAACCTTAATGCAACAGCTCACTCATTAGCTCATCAAGCTTTCAGATCAGCACCTGCTGAAAGAAGACATGTAAACATCCTCTGCTCCAATTGTTCTCACGCTTCCAGTTGCCCCACTAGAGTGGCACTGCAATCTGTAACATGGGAACCTAGGGCCTGTTTGGTTTCTTCTTATTTTTTTATCACCCATCACATCGAATATTTGGACATATGCATTACTAAATATAGACTATTTATGAAAGTAAAAACACAACTAGAGAATAATTTACGAGACAAATCTTTTGAGTCTAATTAGTCCATGATTGGACACTAATTGTCAAATAAAACAAAATACTACATTATCTGTTAAATTTTAACACCTCAAACCAAAAACCCCCCTTAATTCCCATTGCAGTTTTATGCTGCTAATAACGTTTGCCATTTATAAAAAAAACAAAAAATCATCATGTCACTATTAGTTAAAATGTATGAGAAGTGAACTACATACGTGTGCGGCAGATAAAATGGACCGGAGGTAGTAATTGTTAATAGGTGCATATCTCTGTTTGTTTGAGGTTCATATTTTCAGTTTGGGCCAGTTCTCTTGTATTTGTTTGAGATGTGTCAAGTATGTTGAAAATTGTAGTGACTATACTAGTGAAATTGTCTGAGATTGGCTGTACTTTGACCATATGGTTTGCCTTTTTTTGTTGAAATGTAAAAGTGAGATACCCTTTTCAAGGGTACTATTGTGAGTTGACAGGTTCTTATGTGTCAGGATATTCTTATTTTTATTGTCACTATTCAGGCGGTTATCTCAATGCTGACTTCATAGAGGAGATACCTCAAGGCCTGTTTTTTGAGATGGCGGATCAGACCCTTTCACTTACTAAGCTTTTTAAATTTGGCAGCTTACTGGACTTCCAAAGACGCCGCTGTTTGGTTCATTGTCGAAGTAAAAAAAACTCCTAATATTTCCTGAAGTCATGCTAGGTCTATGCCTTTGAAAGTAAACCTCTTATTCTTGTGCCCGTCTATATTTTTTCCAAATTACATAACTATATATATAACCTATTGATGCCATTGTCCCCAACTCTAATTTCTATACGCAGATGGCATCAAGAACCATTAGTTTTCTGCACATTATGCTCTTTTGGTAATGTTCACTCTTCACAATCAGAATCAGTAAGTGTCTATTTTCGTTTTTTATGGCCCTATCATCTATGCAGAATCAGTAAGTGTCTATCTTCACTAAGCTTATTAAATGTTTTTGCTAGCTACTCCGTATTGTCTTCCGGTTGACCAAATATTTTCTAGAAGAATCTGTATCTTTGAAGCTAATTGTTGACTTTTTTTTAGATAATGGATAGATTATATCCGGCTTCATCTATCGACTGATAGAATCAGGTCACTTATTACAAGTCACACTTAAGGGCACTCACACAGGCTGCAAAAACTGTTTACAACCGAGCAATTGGAAAAACAAAACGAGAATAAAATTTTGACTAAATAGGACCAATACGCCTTGTTGACAACCAGCTATTGGAACTAAAGAACTGCAAGGCCGCCATCTCTAGCTGACTTCCAACTAGGGTCAGCAGGTCCCTTATATCGCCACGCCGCTGTAATGTTGCCCATTGCCCAAGCCAGTGCGTTCCCCTGAAAAGGACCTGCAAAAAAGATTTTGGTCTGCATTTGTCAAAAATCACCTCGTTTCTTGTTAACCAAACTGTCCAACAAAGCGCGGAGGCTGCTGTTAATAACAATGAATTATACTTTTTGCTTCCTATTTTGGACCACCCATTGAAAAGGTCCTCCAAATTTCAAGGAGGCGATATCCCGAATAGTATATGTGGACGCGCCACAAAAATTTGGCATAAAGACAGTCTATAAAAAGACGTTGAATATTCTCTGGAAAATGGCAAAAGCAACATTTTTTGTCACCATTCCAGTTACGACGGGCCAAGTTATCCTTAGTTAGAATCACACCTTTTTTTAGATACCATAGAAAAACTTTTATTTTCATAGGAACTTTAATTTGCCAAATATCTTGTGACACTCTAATCCCATTGCTAATTAACACCGCATACATGGATTTAACCATAAAGTTTCCAGATGCATTGAGCCCCCAAATAAAAACATCTCTTTTCTCCATTAAATTAACATCTTGTAAAGAAGCGACAATTCTATGCCAGCTACTTAGATTTGCACCCACTAAGTTTCGACGAAAAGAAATATTTAGTGGAGTTGAACTAAGAACTTGTGCTACCGAATCTTGTTTTCTTCTTACAATATTAAACAATGCAGGAAATCTATCTTTAAGAGCTTTATTCCCCAACCACTTATCTTCCCAGAATCTGGTTTGTGTCCCATCTTTCACTTGAAATGAACCAAAGCCCATAAACGAGTCTTTGACGTTCATTAAGCTTTTCCAAAAATAAGAATCTGTTGGTTTTTTTGTTACAGCTCCCTAGAGTCTTATCTTTGATGTATTTGTTTCTTAAAAGTTCTTGCCACATGCCATCTTCATTCAGTAACTTGAACAGCCATTTACTTAACAAGCACTTGTTTTGTATATCTAGATTCTGTATGCCTAACCCTCCTTGATCTTTAGGTTGACATAAGATTTCCCATTTGGCTAGTCTATATTTTCGCTTATGCTGGTCATTTTGCCAGTAGAATCGTGATCTGAAGCAGTCTATTTTTTCTAGTACGCCCTTCGGCAGTTCAAAAAAAGACATCATAAATATGGGTAAACTGGACAACACCGAGTTTATCAAAACCAAACGGCCCCCTACCGAGAGAAGCTTGCCTTTCCGGCCGCTAAGCCTCTTTTCGATTCTGTTCTCAATTGTCTTCCAATCTTTGTTGTTTAGTTTCCTAGTATGCATGGGTAAGCCAAGGTAACCGAAGGGACACTTACCAACCACACATCCAAATAGCTGCGAATAGAACACTTCATGCTCTTTGGCTTTGCCAAAACAGAAGATTTCACTTTTATGAAAATTTATTTTGAGCCCAGATAATTGTTCAAAGGTGGTGAGTAATTGTCACAGAACCGACAAAATTATAAGAGTTCAAGTGTAGAAACGATCGACAAGCAATCAAGTTTCCAAACTTGAGCCCATATAATCCTGGTAGTCAATTGAAATCACGAAGGACTTCAAACCAACTTGCAACAAACCAAGATCGTAATAATTCAGCACAACACAGCGAATGTTACATAGTCATTCATTGCCGTCGAAGCGGCACCACATCGGAGTATTAAGTTATTACAACACTTGTTTGAAGTAGCGGAAGCAAAATAGTTACACACACTTTTCAAAGTTCAGTTCACAAGTTCGAGTTACTGCCAGAGTCTACATCATCCTTCCAAAAACAACAGATACAAAGTTGTTAGAGAACCGTGCCCAACGGTTAGTCCTCATCCCCAGCGGGATGGAGACAGGTCTTGCAGAAGCCGTCATAAAAGATGTCATCTGCAACAGGTGGGAAATAAACCCTGAGTACGAGAATGTACTCAGCTAGACTTACCCGTCTAGTAAAACCTAAAAGACACCAAGGATCATGCAAGGCTAATATCAAGTGGAGCTGGTTGACTCATCGTTTGCCAAAAGCTTACATTAGAACTAAATTATTTTGAGAGCATCATATTTATTCATCATCAGCCTACCACTAGATTAGCACCTGTACTAAAGCACTTCACTTGATTATTACAAACAATAATAACCATATCAAGTTCATCATATGTTCTTCCTTGCTATCATCATTATCATGAACCAAGTTCATTAGTGAATGCTACGTTTGCCGCTGCTCTGTCAAGTTCTCACTAACCGGGAGAGATGGCGATTCGAATCGAATTCCTATCCAGCTGGAGGGTTATTCCTAGCACTCACCCAAGCATCCCCCGTCGGAGAGCCAACGGGTCACCTTTGGTACAACTCAGGAATCGCGGCTCCGATCAGCGCCGCACTCCCAGGGCTACCACTCTGCCAGGGAGGTCAGGAATTTTAACTCACCTGCCTTTGGGCTTACGCCAATGGTCCTCCGCACACCGCACTTCCTCCGGTAGTGCGCACTTTATACTTGCCGGTCTTCCGGCCTGAGTCATACTACTCGGCTTCGCGGTCGGAACGAGTTATCCGGCCAACTAAGTGTTAGGCATGCGTTCAACATGACAAGAGGACGTACAACGATCGGTCCTTAGATGCCACAGACGGAGTTACTACAACCTTGCAAAACTCCGCCCGGCTTAAGTCAAATTAATCAGGTTCCATCCACGATAGCACATATAGACCATCGTGATGCGACACAACCCTATATCGCGCAGGTGACAGGATATCACCCGACTTGTACCGCTTAAAGCATGGCTAAGCTGCTACTCGATCCTAACTCTATAACCAAGGTGTGGTAAATTATCTGGACAAGGATGGAATAAAATGCAGCAAAGGTTTCATCACAACTCCTATACTTAATGCATCAATAGATATAACATATTAAATAAACTTTCGAAAGTAAAGGGAGGCTTAGAATGCTCCGGGGCTTGCCTTTCACGAACGAGGCTGGCTCGTGACTTGGGCACTCGACTTCTTCTTCGGGCTCCTCGGGTCCGACTTGCTGGACCTCCACCTCCGGGTTGCCCTCCTGGCCTTCGGGGTTCACTTGCAGTTCGAAGAAGGCTGCCACGTCCAATGCACCTATTGCATGCTCGGTGAATGAGAAGGTGTGCATACAAAAGAATAAATGCTTGATAACATAAGTGACCCACTGGACACTCATTTACGGAGCAATAGTTATAATAAGTTCATACAAGTTAACAAGTTAACTTAGCCCAAAACCTATCATGATAGCCTATAACAGCAAGCATCAAACAGCAGGGTTAGCTCAGTAAACAGATCATAACTATTACCACAAAGATCCAACAAATTTAAGTGAGGACATTCTGGAAAGCTTATGAAATTATCTACAAATCATCTTTAAACATCACAGCAAGATTCATACATTAAACAAGTCATTTAAATAAAGTTCCAGGTTCTGTCCCAGAAAAACAGAGAGCACCTATTTCTGTAACCCAACTTGGAATAGCTATAACTTTTAAATTACTAGACCAAATGACTCCAAATTTAAACCACAGCCAGTTTCCTAAATTGACAACAACTTTGATTTAGACAAGTTTCCCAGAAAGCCAAGTTATCATTAAGCAAAAGTTAAATTACTCTCTTGCTGTCCAGAACAGCCTTAAATCTTTTAATTAATTATTTGATGACATAACCAAAACATAAATCATGCCAACCATATGGCTTATGAGCACAACCATATCATAAGACAACCAAAACATTAGATGATAACCCTCAAACATTTACTTAACAAGGCATTTATTAATTAATTCTAGAAAGGAGCATAATTACAAGATACTAGTCAAAGTGCTCAGAAAAATCTACAAAAATTACAGAAGCACAAGTAGGGCATCAAGGCATCACCATAAAAATTTTAGAGCAATTGCACATACCAAATTAAAGATATGCATTTAACATTTAACAAGGTATTTATTTCATAAATTGGGAATCATGACTTATATTGTGTCAAACAACAGATTTCAGATTATTTACATATTATGAATGCCATAAACAAGTTTACCACCTAAGTAGAACACCAGCATAAGCACCAATTATTTTATATGATTTAATCAAGGAAACAAGCCAAATCTCAAACATAAATTACATATCAAAGCTGCAGTACTCCAAAAATCATGAAATATTTATCAAAGCACTCTAGTACCACACAGAGACTACCATAAAATTTTCATGGCAAACTAAACAGTATAACCAAAGATATGAATTTATCCATGAATAACAAGATTAAATCCTTAATAAATATTTTTCCAGAAAACATGGTTCATTTTATATTTTTATTAAAAACTAGCCATCTCAAGGAACACCACAAAATTGGTTTCACCATTTTTGGATCCCCAAAACTAGAGATATGATTTTTGCAAGAAAGCCAAAAATCTGGATTTGAATCAAAGAAAAGGAGGGAAGTGAGGTGACACTGACAGTGGACCCCGCCTGTCAGGGTCATCTTCCTCACCACCGAGGCGACTCTCGCCGGCGATTTCTCCGCGACGGCGAGGTCTCCGACCAAACCAAGGGCACCATTGTGATCTCCAGACTCTAGCGACTCGATTGATCCCCTTTTCCCCACGGCGGAGCCACCGGAAAGGGCTCGCCGTCGATCATGGCGGCTCGGCGGAGGTACTCGGCGTTATGCCGGAGTCCTCAGGCCGGTAGAGCGTGACCTAGGGTTTCCTACAGCACCAGCGGACTACGGCGAAGCTTCCTAGGTAAGCGGCTTGGCTTGAAACGTCGTGGAACACGCTGGCCACGAGAGCGCCCATCTCTGGCGGAAACACGGCGGCGCTGCGCGTCGTGTCCGGCGACGGTGGGTTCGGTAGAGCGTCCACCAAGTGGCGAAAACGCTCGCTAAGGACCTAAGCTACCTCTAGGACCTAACCAGAGAGGACGGGCGGCTTCACAGGGCTCGGCATTGAGTTCGCCGGAAAAGAAGGTCACGGCGACCCGATTTGGGGAAAGAAGGAAATGGCGGCTCACCGGTGGATTTCACGGCGAGATGATGGGTGGAGAATGGAGAGCGGTTCACGGCGAAGCTTTGGGTGAAGTTTGGTGGGCAATGGCGCAGCAAGGAATGCGCACGAGCTCGCCGGAGTGAACTCGCGACGGCGAGCTCACTGCGGCCGCGTTCTGGCGAGAGAGTGAGTGGAAGGAGAGAGTGGACGCGTCCACTGCGTCCGGGGCGTCGCCGTGGAGGTCATGCGCGCGCTGGGAGCTGACGAGCGGGGCCATCGCCGGCGTACGGGCGCCATCTGGCAGACAGGTGTCGCTCGCGACATCCACGACGGCGAGCTCGGCTCTGATTCAGGCGACGTGATCAACGACTGACAGAGCGACTTCGACGGTGATTATCTCCCAAACTAGAGCGAATTAGGAGATGATGCAGTTGACAAAGTTGGAGTTCCAACTGAGTTCTACAACAATGTCAACTAGAGCAAGAGCCAGGTCGGCCTGGATTGAGAGATATAGAGTTTTCAAAACCGATCAAGCAAACTGGTTTCGTTCCAGGACTTAGAAAATTTTCCAAGTGTTGAAAATAGCCCCAAATCTGCCTTGTGGGTCAATTTGGAGCTATTTGTGATCACTTTCATGAGATAGCCATAAAACAACTTTTGTTCCTTATAAAATTTGCTACAACTTTGCTGTAGAAAGTTTTAACATGCAAACATTTTATGAAACACTTTTTAAAAGCCTAAGCAAAAGAGGTTTCTAGGGCCTATTTGTATAAGTATGACTTTAGTGATTATTTTGGAGAAGTGATCAACATGAACATTGTTCCCAAGGTTAAGTTAAGCATAGATAAACTAATTACCAAGGCATAGAGCACAAACACAAGCATGGTTCACTCCAACATAAGCCTAGGAAGCCTATTTAAGCAATTAAGATCACATTTTTGCATAGAATGACATGGCTCAAGATAGATGATGATCATGATATGCTTTGAGTAGATGATGATGCTCATGCTATGCACATGATTAATGCAACCATAACACTAGGGTGTTACAGTAATAATTTCATATTTATTGCTTTTTCAACATTGTGGCTCATGAAAATCACTGTCTTATCCGCATACTGAAGAATAGACAGACCATCTTGGATTAGGTTGGGGATGACCCCTTCCACCTGTCCAGCTTCCTTTGCTCTGGCAATCAGTATAGCCAGCATGTCCACCACTATATTAAATAGTATTGGCGACATGGGGTCACCTTGTCGTAAGCCTTTTTTTGTCTGGAAGTAGGAACCTAATTGATCATTTACTTTAATATTGACATTACCGCCTTGCGTGAACTTTTCCACCCAAGCACACCATTTTCACCATTTTTGTGAAAACCCTTTCATTCTTAGCGTTTGTCGTAAAAAATTCCATTTAATTGTCAACCTTATATTATTATAGCTCACATTTCCAGGTGTAACATCGGATCCAGTTTATGCCACCATCATCACCAACACAATTATTGTTGTATTTTTTTTTCACCACTCTGGTTAGTATCTTAGTTAAAGCACTCAGCAATATGTGAATTCATGTAGTTTCTAGTTACTAAACATCATGTCTCAAAGCCTTTATCTGACTTTAGAAAGCTAAAACTTTCCCATGGTTTCAGGTGTTTGGCTTGCTGACCAGACCCCTCATTAGTACCATGCTCCCGCGTCAGTCGAGTGCGCTGACCAGAGAGAATTTTTTTTTTAATTTTAGCCCAAATTTGAAACAAATTTCAAATTTAGCCCGGTTAGGAAATTTTTTTTAAAACTAGGCCGTTTGGCCCCGCCACCATGCATGGCGGGGCAAATACACTGCACCCCGCCATGCATGGTGGCGGGGTATGGGCGCCACGTGGCACCTATCTGTCCCCTCCGGCTGACCTGGACCCCGCCATGACTGCTGGCGGG